>NC_074670.1:46001855-46009355 GCF_029448725.1 Salvelinus fontinalis
AATCTATGCGTATATACACCAAAACATATAGTAAGAATGACACTGTATATAGACAAGTAGATGTATTACAGTGAGCGTGTGAGTGTGTAAACAGTGTATCAAAAATGCAATGCACAGTAGTAGGTATATTAGAATGAGCTATGTGGATAATACAGTTTATGAATACACAGTGTGAAAAAAACAGTATAAAAGAATCTGGAAGTGTTTAATGTCTCTATATATATAGGACAGCAGCGATGGCTGTGTGTGTGCATGTGTGGGTGTATGTGTGTGTGTTTGTGAGTATGGGCGTATGAGTGTGCGTGAGTGTATATGATAGTACAGGAGTCTTCTTGTATATGAGGTGTGTGTGTGTGTGTGTGTGTGTGTGTGTGTGTCTGAGCTTGTGTGTGTGTTTTGCGTTAGTGAGTATATCTTTGTCTCATACTACAGGAGATGGCGTGATGGCTGTTCAACAGTCTGTTGGCCTGGAGATAGAAGCTGTTTTTCAGTCTTTCGGTCCCGGCTTTGATGCTGGTAGCAGAGTGAACAGATCGTGACTCGGGTGGCTGAGGTCCTTGATGATCTTCTTTGAATTCCATTGACACTGAGTGTTGTAAATGTCCTGGAGGGCTGGCAGCGTTGGACTGACCGCACCCCCATCTGGAGAGCCATTCGGTTGAGGGTGGTGCAGTTGCCGTACCAGGCGGTGATACAGCCCGACAAAATGCTCTCAATGGTGCATCTGAAATTCAAGAAGCTCTTAACGGCAATGACACATTTCTTCAGCCAGCTGAGGCTGTAAAGGTGTTATTGCTCCTTCTTCACCATTTGGGACCATTTCAGGTCCTCAGTGATGTGCATGTCAAGGAACTTAAAGCTTTTGACCATTTCCGCTGCGGCCCGTCGATGTGGATAGGGACGTGCTCCCTCTTCTGTCTCCTGTAGTCGACGATCATCTCTTTTGTGTTGGTGAAATTTCATCAGATTTCCTTTATTAAAGTCCCCAGCTACAACAAATGCGGCCTCAGGATGTGCGGTTTCCAGTTTGCTCAATTTGCCATATCGTTCCTTGAGTGCCACCGTGGTGTCGGCTTGAGGGGGATATAAAAGGCCATGACAATTATCAATGTTAATTCTCTTTGGAGGTAATGGGGTTGGCATTTGATGGTGAGGTGTTCCAGATCGGGAGAGCAAAAGGTCTTCAGTTTTTGTATGTTGCCACAATCACACCATGAGTTATCAATCATTAAAACATACCCCTCCACCTTCGCTTTTCCCTGAGAGTTTTTTTTCTTCCTGTATGGACAGAGACACGTACGCACACACACACACACACACACACACACACACACACACACACACACACACACACACACACACACACACACACACACACACACACACACACACACACACACACACACACACACACACACACACGGGAAAAAATAAGAAAAGGGGAGGTGAAGGAAAGGGAAGAAAATATATGAAAACAAGACAGGGATGCAGATAAGAGTGTTATGTCACAAAAATAGGAGAGTTGGAGAGATGCAAAGAGAAAATGAAGAGGGAGGAAAGAAAAAGTCCAAATATAGAAAGAAATCAAACACACACACGCACTAACAGAAACACTAGAGTTGTCTCAGCGCTGGCTCTCATGTTGATGGCCCCACTGACACTCTCTTCAGTATTAACGGCCTGAATCCACCTCATTAATATGAGGTGCACTGCTGATTGTACTGTTAATAGCAGTGTGAGTGAGTGTGCGTGCACGTGAAACGTGTGCACTAAGCGTCAGCTAGTTAAGTAATATTCAGTATATATATATATATATATATATATATATTCCACAAATCATATTTCATCAAATAAGATAGGTTGCATTACAGAACTTACATTCAATAACTTAAATTGTTTCTCATTTTCTGTAATCGCTTAACACGATGTGATCGTAGCCAGAGTGTGTCATATTATAATCCTCTGGTGCGAAAGAGAAAGAGGGAGGAAGAAAGAAAATACAGATGAAGAGATAGAAAGAAAGAAAGAGAGAGAGAAAGAAAGAGAGAGAGAGAGAGAGAGAGAGAGAGAGAGAGAGAGAGAGAGAGAGAGAGAGAGAGAGAGGAGAGAGAGAGAGAGAGAGAGAGAGAGAGAGAGAGAGAGAGAGAGAGAGAGAGAGAGAGAGACAGAGAGAGAGAGAGAGAGGACAGAGAGAGAGAGAGGACAGAGAGAGTGATAGGGTGAGAGTGGACATCTGCACCAACACAGAATGACATGCATAAGTAATCGACCACGAACACATGCACACGTGCACACACACACACAACCCCCCCAACCCCCCACACACTCTGGCGTGAAGTGTTTGGGCGACAGTGGAAAACCAAACTGTGGCCTATTTTAGCAGGCTGCCACGCCACTAGCCCAACACACAACACACTACTTACTCAGTGATACAGCCACAAGGGGCTGGATCTGCAATGGATGCAAAATAACGCTTTTCTACGGTAGGACTTAGGACCTCTCTTTCTCTCTGTTTCTCCATTGTAAATCAGACGAGTCTCCTTCTTAGAGGACAGAGATAGAGAGGGAAAGAGTAAGAATGAAATATGGAAATACGGACAAACAGTCAAGAGAGAGCGAGAGGGCGGTGTTATCTGTCTCATGTTAGTCTAGTCAAACTGAGAGTCTCATTTCTTTTTCCTTCATAGTGTATTGTTGCAAGGTAAAATTGTTAGTATATGGGCCACTCGCTTAATGTACTGATAGAGATGATTTCTAAGAACTAATAATTATCCCCAACCCATTGATTAGTCTACTTGTGTGTCTGCCAGATCTGCCCAATGCTTGTGGCACTGCGTAACTGTTGATTGCTGTAAAACTGTGGTGTGTGTGTGTGTGTGTGTGTGTGTATGTGTGTTGTATAGCGTACTCACACTGCGCTGCACACACACCCACCTGGACTTCCCTGATGAATTACACTGAGCTATGTTCAGACAGGGAGAGAGAAAGAGAGAGAGTGGGAGAGGGAATGTATGTGCGTGTGCTTGTGCGTTTGTGTGTGTAAAACAAATTGGGGAACAACGCTGGCATTTTGTCACTCCCTAAGTGGGGTGCTCAGTGACCCTGAAACCGCATTACACTACACTGATTACCTCCTACACACCTCCCCCTCTCACCTCCTCTCACTCTCCCTCGTCCCTACCTCTCTCTCCTTTTTTTCCCAGCCCAGTATTACTTACAGAGTCAGAGAAGTAAAGTAGAGCTCTTCTCTCTCAAGTCTCAGCAGATACCTACTGTACCACTCAGGACCTCACTTGCCCACTGCTATCACCTGTACTGGCCCCTCTCCTATACTCTCCTATACTCTTGTAAAAAAAAGTTTCTGGATAGAACCAAAAAGGGTTATATTGCCTTGCCCTAAAGGGTCTATATAGAACCCTTTTGTAGGGTTCTTTGATCCGAACCCCAGGAGTTCTTCTTCACTTAACCAAAATTGGTTCCATATAGAACCCTTGGGTTCTATATAGGGTTCTACATGGAACCAATTTCGGTTCTATATAGAACCTTAAGGGGTGCAATATATGAAGCAAGCATAGGACCCTTTTCGGTGTTATCCAGAACCTTTTTTTCTAAGAGTGTAGGAGAGGGGCCACTCTTGCTCCCCTGTCTACCCCTACCTGGCAGGATCAACAGTCTCATGGCCCCCCTCCTGTCCTCGCTTGCCCCTCTGTCCACTGTCTGCGTGTGTCAAATGGAAATCATTTTATTAGCACAGCTCTAATGTGTTCCCAAGATTCCGTCTGACACTTCCTGCTTGGATTTTAATTGGCTGACTCATACATATTGAATTTATTTAAAGACAGTGCATCACCTTTCCCTTTACGTATTCAATTTTTCTCTCTCTCTCTCTCTCTCTCTCTCTCTCTCTCTCTCTCTCTCTCTCTCTCTCTCTCTCTCTCTCTCTCTCTCTCTCTCTCTCTCTCTCTCTCTCTCTCTCTCTCTCTCTCTCTCTCTCTTATACAGAGGGAGATAGTGTAGATGTGTCCTGTCCATTTGCGAGTGAACATCATTATGCTCTCTCTCTCTCTCTCTCTCTCTCTCTCTCTCTCTCCCTCTCTCTCACACACACACACACACACACACACACACACACACACACACACACACACACACACACACACACACACACACACACACACACACACACACAGACACACACACACACACACACACACAAACATACACTTGGATGCTCTTGGGCTGCCTCCAGGACAGAGCAACTGAGGGATCTAGCGAGGGGGGACGGGGAGGCGGAACAAGAGAGGGGGAGGTAACGCAGGTAGAAGGGAAGAGAGGGAAGAGGAGGAGAGAGGACTAAGGGAAGGCAGCGTGTTGTGTAAAATCTATCACCTCTCGAGTGTGATGCTAACAAAAACAGTATCTAACAATCAACAGTATATATTATGTCCAGGACCTAGAGTCTAGGACCTAGATATATGTGTTGTTGATATGTGTATCTATGTGTTAGATATTTGATAAACCTTTGTACCAAATTATTATGATCAACAGAGAAAATCTTATTGACACACGTCAGGCTGAAACGTGAGAGGAAACTTACAGTGATTCCCTTCTCACCTCTGACCTGAACCTAAGTCCCCCACACACATTCCAGACACACACTCGTACACACACACACAGACACACACGCATGCACCTACACACACACAAACACACACGCACGCACATACTTGCGTACTCACACACACAAACACACACACAGATACACACACAGCACCTGTGAGCAATGCTAAAATCCGGTAAACCCAGTAGTAAACCCACTAGTCCAACATCTTTACCTTCCACCAGCTGGGGCACCTGGGTAATAGTAGGGTGTTGGGCTTTTATAGTGTGAGTGTGTGAGTGTGTGTGTGTGCGTGTGCGCACACGCACCCGGTTAACATCCCTAGATCTTAAGGTCTAACACCTGCGCTCAGGTAATAACACTGTCAGCACTGTCACAGGAATGTGAGGAAGTGGAGTGTCCACGGCTCAATACAACACACACAGACACACAAACACACAAACACGCGCACACACGGAGCGAAATTGAGCGCTGGAGATAAGAGTCATTGTAATAGCCCTATCATTATATCAACTAGTTCATTCTTCAACTGACAGCGGGCTCAAATTGCAATCCTGCCGTATCTTCCTGCTCTATAATCATATATATTAGATATCATGAATTCACATGAAACGGACCATAAAGGTGGAATGCTGTTCTGCAAAATACTGTCTAGAAGTGCTGAGTGATAAATTACATTTCAGTTATTTTTAGTTTTTTTTAAAACAACTAATTCAACGACGTTGGTTCAATTATTTGAAATCCATGTTGAATGTTTTTTGTCTGTTGGAAAATGGAAAATCCGTTTCTGCTGGAAAATCCGTTTCTGTAGAGATCCATCAGATGAAGATGGAACTGTGCGATGTACTAGGGAGTTGTAGTTTCCAACAGGCCAATATTCTACATAGCTTAGTAATTAATGACAATGAACATAATCTATTGCGTGCCCGCTTACTTGTCCGGTCTCGATCTGGTGGAGCAGACATGGAGACCTCATTGATGGATATGGAGCGAATAGAGAAGGCGCAAGAGGGACAGAAAGCAGTTGCTTACCGAGGTATCTCTACCTGAATATAAATGATAGTTGATAGTTGCTATTCAGCAGTCATATAAGTATGCCTTATTTACTTTGAAGAACTACTAAAATTGTGACTTTGTCAGACAGCTGCTCTATAAAGATGAGATGATGACTTGGAATGAAATGATAAAGTCATCAAAAATGTATACACTACCATTCAAAAGTTTGGGGTCACTTAGAAATGTCCTTCTTTTTGAAAGAAAAGCACATTTTTGTCCATTAAAATAACATCAAAATGATCTGAAATTGTTTCTTCTGAAACTCGTCAGTCTATTCTTGTTCTGAGAAATGAAGGCTAGTCCATGCGAGAAATTGCCAAGAAACTGAAGATCTCATACAACGCTGTGTACTACTCCCTTCACAGAACAGCGCAAACTGGCTCTAACCAGAATAGAAAGAGGAGTGGGAGGCCCCGGTGCACAACTGAGCAAGAGGAAAGTACATTAGAGTATCTAGTTTGAGAAACAGACACCTCACAAGTCCTCAACTGGCAGCTACATTAAATAGTACCCGCAAAACACCAGTCTCAACGTCAACAGTGAAGAGGCGACTCCGGGATGCTGGCCTACTAGGCAGAGTTGCAAAGAAAAAGTCATATCTCAGACTGGACAATAAAAAGAAAAGATTAAGATGGGCAAAAGAACACAGACACTGGACATAGGACGATTGGAAAAAAGTGTTATGGACAGACAAATCTAGTTTGAGGTGTTCGGATCACAAAGAAGAACATTCATTGATTTCGGTTTAGATTATATTTTTAGACATTAAATGCACTATGCGTTATGTGGGTTGGATGCTGTAACAAAACAGAATTAAACAATGAATAAAAGTCCCATGATGGCTGTGACTGCCCATTGCTGCTTATCACTTATTAACTATTACTTTAATAAGAAAAAGATATACACTACCGTTCAAAAGTTTGGGGTCACTTAGAAATGTCCTTGATTTCCATGAAAACATACATGAAATCAGTTGCAAAATTAATAGGAAATATAGTCAAGACGTTGACAAGGTTATAAATAATGATTTTTAATTGAAATTATTATTGTGTCCTTACGAATGATAGCAGTGGGCAAATGAGGTCCTGATCCTCAAAGAATCCTCCATTTGCAGCAATTACAGCCTTGCAGACCTTAGGCATTCTAGTTGTCAATTTGTTGAGGTAATCTGAAGAGATTTCACCCCATGCTTCCTGATGCACATCCCACAAGTTGGATTGGCTTGATGGGCACTTCTTATGTACCACACCATCAAGCTGCTCCCACAACAGCTCAATAGGGTTGAGATCCGGTGACTGTGCTGCCCTCTCCATTACAGGCAGAATACCAGCTGACTGTTTCTTCTCTAAATTGTTCTTGTATAGTTTGGAGCTGTGCTTTGGGTCATTGTCCTGTTGTAGGAGGAAATTGGCTCCAATTAAGCGCCGTCCACAGGGCATAGCACGGCGTTGCAAAATGGAGTGATAGCCTTCCTTTTTCAAGATCCGTTTTACCCTGTACAAATCTCCCACTTTACCGCCACAAAAGCACCCCAGACCATCACGTTGCCTTCACCATGCTTGACAGATTGCGTCAAGTACTCCTCCAGCATTTTTTTGGTTTTTCTGCGTCTCATGAATGTTCTTCTTTGTGATCTGAACACCTCAAACTAGATTTGTCTGTCCATAACGCTTTTTTCCAATCTTCCTCTGTCCAGTGTCTGTGTTCTTTTGCCCATCTTAATCTTTTCTTTTTTTTTCTTTTTCTCGGGTCTCCGGGCATTACCACGCAGTTAGACACGGGCGCTGATAATGTTCCTTTTGATAACGGACACACTTCCTGAG
>NC_074670.1:46011855-46091855 GCF_029448725.1 Salvelinus fontinalis
AGAGGGAGAGAGATCCCGTTTCTTCCTGAGATCAGGAAGAAATGGTGAGAGAGGGCAGAGGCGAAGGGAGACAAAGTGGGGGAGGATAAAGAGAGAAGGAAGGGAGAGGTAGAAGGGGGGGCTTCAATAGCAGATCATCAACAACAACAACATCAGGTAGTCTGACAAGACAAGGACAGCCCCACCACAAACACACACACACACATACACACACACACAAACACACACACAGCAGATCGGACGGAGCCAGAGAAGTGAGATTCCCTAGGTTGATTGAATCCTCCCAGAAATCTCCCAGAGTTCTGAGCAATGGGAGGAAGTCAGCAACAGGATGGATCACAGAGGGAGTCTGGGTAATGCCAAGGACTCAAATTAACTTTTTTTGCCACTCAGCAAATACTGTATGGAAGCTGAGTTACTCTTTCCATACTTCACAACACTACAGCATCTATCCATACGTTACATATGTCTGCCTGTCTGTCCCTGCTGTCTGCCTATCTGTCCGTCCGTACGTCCGTCCGTCCATTCATCCATCCATTAAATCCAATCTAACATATATTGCATATGTAGCCCTGCCCTGTCAGTAGATCTGCAGCTCGGTCGTTCCACGAAAATAGTGCCTTTTGATATTTTAAGTAGAAATTGTGCACCAATATTGAATTTAATAGCCTGCTATATGAAATGAAGTGCCCTTTAATAGAGAGACCACATAGAGAATTCAATAAATTCGATTTTTTTTATATGAATACAGGCTTGCTAAAGTGACAAAATTCAGAATTCTGTGTCAACCCTCTTAATCTAAAAATGGCTCCAAGTTTCACCATCATTGTTTTACCCTAGTTATTTTGTTGCTTTGAAAAAGGTATTTTTGGGAAAGTATAATTTATTCGTGATTTATGATTAGTGATTCATTTACATCTGTCCCTCGTTTTAAGGTCAACACTGTTACGTGAACTGAACTCTCGTTTCAACATGGAGAAACAATTCCTTTTAAAACATTTCTTTCAAAAGAAGCATTCAACAACTGACAGTCAAATCATAGTGTAAAAGCAGGTGAGCTGGTTCTGTACTTGTTGGACATTTCCTAGTGTTTTGTTGTGGAAAACTAAGGGGTTCGGACATACCACGTCAACCCTGTTACCCATAGATATACAGGCTAGAAATGTTTTAACAATGCCCGCAATTGCTACTCATTGTTTCACACAACAAGCTTCCATTCCCCACTGTCACGAGGGGATTCATGGCTGATTCAATATGAACCTGTCAACCCTGTTAAGGTCAACCCTGTTACTTTATATGGCACTTAATAGGCACTTACTATAGTCATTTTTTATTGAACCTCTTGAGAATGGAAAACGTGTTTTTTTATGAAGTTGAACCCGTTCTTTTCATGACAGAATGTTTAAAAAAGGTGAAGTTCAAAGCTTTGGTTTTTCTATAGCGTGCGTACTGTTATGTGTGAAGACAGACTGTAGTGTGCAGCTGTGAAGATTACACTCCGCTCGCTCGACTCTGCAATTATCTCAGCAAGACTGCCAGTAGACGTGCAACCAATGCAACTATTAATACTGAACCAGCTATTACTGAATCATCCCATACAAATAGAGCTATTACTGAATCAACCCGTACTGTAAGGACCGACGCTGGAGTAGAGAAGCAGGTGAGGAACAGACATGCAACAGGACAGGAACAGCGTCAGAACCGGGTAATACACAGACGTAAGACAATATGCAGCAGCGGGAAACAGAGCTGGGGAACTGACAAATATAGGGGAGGTAATAAACAGGTGATTGAGTCCAGGTGAGTGCAACAAATCGCTGACGCACGTGACGAGGGAAGGCAGGTGTGCATAATGATGCTGGCAGGACTGCGTAATGTAGGGCAGTCTGGCGCCCTCAAGCGCCACGGGGGAAGAGCGGGAGCAGGCGTGACAGTATCCCCCCCTCTAGGGGCGCCATCCGGCATCACACCTGGGCGAGCCTGGTAAGCCGGCTGAGGCACGGGCGCTGGACAAGCCGGCTGGGCGTAAAATCCAGACGAACCCTGCAGAGGTGTGGGAGCCTGACGATCTGGCTGAGGCGTGAAAGCCTGTCGATCCCGCTGAGGCGTGGGAGCCCGATGATCCGGCTGAGGCGTAGCAGCATGATGAGCCAGCTGGTTGTAGAAACCTGATGATCCGGCTGAGGCCTGACGTGGGCTGGGCGCCTTCCGAGCCAACCAGGGAAAGGAAACCCCTCGAGCCGGCTAGGGCATGGAAGCCCGACGATCCTACTCTGGGAAGAACGTATCAAAAGTGACATGCCCCCCTTATAGATAACAAAACAGTTATGGATAAACTGTATCACTGTATCTTTGCAGGCCGAGAAAGTGGCTAAGGACGTTAACAACGATGCACCTTCTCTCCATCCCCCAAAATAGTGCAAGGAGCATAGATCATGGAAAACAGAATGTAGGAAGGAACAATCTGTTTAGTCATACCACTTCTCCAAGAAATTTGAAACCCTTTTCTAAGTGTCTATTCTCCTTATTTGTTTATTTTTTCCTCTCTCACCGGCTATGCACCGAGGGAGCATCTGGGTGAGGATAGAGAATTGCTTCATTAGGGTATAAACCCTGCATGGAGATAACTGTCAGGACTGGTCGTAAGCAGTCACTGGCCATTGAGGGGCTTGAAAATGAGTGGAAAAAACCCTATTCCCATACTCCACGTCGACGGAAGAGGGAAGGGTAGGCAACGTAGGAGGGAAAACATATGGCTTCAGACCAATGTTTCTTGGGTGTATCAGCTCTTCCACCCCAAACGCCATGGTCACCTTTTGGGATGGGGTCTCCCAGAGCTCTCATAGGGACGTCGCTTCTAACAGGCCGCAACAAGTCAGTCTGAATAGATGCAGGAAGCGGGCTCTCTCTTAGGACAGAGCAGAACAACCGAAGCGCAGTATTCCTAATCCTGGTCAGTAGGACAGCTACGTAACTGGTATGTCATGGCCCTGCTCCATGGATAAGGGCTGTCAAGAGTGAAGATATCGCCTCAGCCGCTTGCTCCTGTAAGACGATGACCCCCCCATCTGTCATATCCTCACATGGTCTCTCCTATCATTGCTATGAGGATGCCACTTTTTTCCTTCCCCCCTTCTGACACCAGGTGGCTACACACATCTCTGCTTGACTGGCAGATGTCTCAGCTTGGATGACGGCCCACCAGCTCAAGCTCAACCTCGACAAGACAAAGCTAATATTCCTCCCAGGGAAGGCCCGCCCGCTCCAAGACCTCTCCATCATGGTTGACCGCTCTACGGTGTCTCCTTCGACATATGGCAACAAAAAAAAGAGGTCACATTGATAGCTCTGAATACTTGGCTTGGAATTACTTGGAATTAGGAGCTAGGGTTAGTTTTCGGGTTAGGGTTAGGAGTTAGGGTTGAGGTTAGTTTTTTGGGTAAAGGTTAGGGTTAGGTTTAGGGTTGAGGTTAGTTTTTCGGGTGAATGTTAGGGTTAGGTTTAGGTTTTTGAATGGGACTGAATAGTGTGTGTCTACAAGGTTGGTTATACAAGCCTGTGTGCACACACGCACACACACCTGTGTTTGTGTGTGTTCACCTAGCTAGGCCATTGTGTGCGTGTGTTCGCTAAGAACTGTCAGTACATCACGCATCCTGACACAAAGACATAAAGATGTCGCTGGAGAGGCTGTCGAAGGCTGTCCTTGCGTCCTCCTGCGTGTGTCCCTGAGGGGGCTTGTACAATGCCAGGCTAGGAGAGAGAGAAACAAACGCATACACACACTGAGCCATCAGCAGCCAATCGTGGCTTAGCTAACAACAACAACAACAATAACCATCACCATCCTTCACAGATCTCATTCTGCTGATTTGCATAGCTGTGCGAGGAGTTCTAACGTGTCTCTCGACACAGACTTAGTCCCATGCAAACAAACGCTCGACAAATAAACTCACAGACACAAACACAGACACACATATATAAGCACGTACGTCGGTGCACAAACACTGTGCATAAGTTGCGCAAATGCAAATACATACGGCCCACGGTTACACAAGCAGTTGAACTGAATCTGATTGGTAACTGGGGATCGAGAACAACAGGCAAGAATTACCCAATACTTCAACTCCCAATATGACTTTCTAAGCCAGAGCAGACCCTGTTCATTTCTCCCGCTCTCCCTCTCCCCATCCCTCCATCCCTCCATCCCTCCATCCCTCCATCCTTTTCTGTTCCAGCTAAATCCGTATGGATCAGCCTAATGCTACATATCAGCCATCCCACAGGAATTAGCACCAAGCTAAAGGCACTGGGAGATGGGGATGATTGCAGTGTGTGTGTGTGGGTGCGTGTGTGTGTGTGTGTGTTTGGGTATGTGCGTGTGCACGTGCGTGCATGCTTGTGTATAAGACAATACTGTACATTTCGGAGCAACCACTTCACCATAGTCAATGATCTAAGTGGACACACTATAAAGAAAATGACGACCATTACACAAATTAAGGAAGATCATATCAAATTGCAGGTGAATGGAGAGAAAAAACTCTGTCTCTGATTCTCCATGCAGAAAGGCCAGAGACTACAGTCTACACACATCTATTCATCCTTCATCTATTAAATGTCTCCCTCATTTGAAGAAATACCACTCCTCTCACGTGATTGGCTCCTCCTCCAATGGCTCCTCTGCCCTGAAGTTTCCTGTTTAGCGTAATGAGCTCCAATATTCTGGTGTCATGGCTGAATATAGAAGCACACACCGTGGCTTATTCAATTAGCTCTCCCCAGGGGAGGCAGGACCAAATGAATTACAGCCCAACACACTCACATGGCTACAGATCATCATATTAATCAAGCAGCCATGTTTGCTGTTCATAAGAGCCCAGTTTAGTACCACAGCATGCATACACACAAACACGCACATCGCCGACATGCAGTCGCACACACTCACAGCGCGCACACACACACACACACACGCACACGCACACGCACACGCACACGCACACGCACACACACACGCACACACACACACACACACACACACACACACACACACACACACACACACACACACACACACCCCCACACACACACACACTGCTGTAATGTCGTGCAATGTAATGTTACACTCTCTTTAGACAGACATTACGACATTACATGATCCAGTCGTTTGCTTAGTGTTCGTACAGGGAATACCACAGCTCTGTTAAACATGAGGAAAACCGTGTCCAATCTGAGGCCTGTCCAAGCGTGCATGTTAAGCAAGCGCTCAGCAACGGCAGTTTCTCCCACACCTCTCTGCGGAGTGCCATACTTAACACGGCCAGTGTGTTTGTATGTGTGTGTGTGTATGCATGTGTGATGACGAGGGGAAGAAAGTAACACGCTATCTCCTTTTCTATTCGCTGCTATCCTGAGGATGGTTACATAAGATGTGATGCTATTCCATCATCAGAATCATCTGATATCCTTATGGTTATCAATTTAAATGAATACAATATTGATTTTCATGAGGCCAAGTGTAGCTAAATGCTACAGTAATAGCTTAGTGATTACTTCCAGACCCACAAACACACACATTAGTGGACAAACACACACAACACACGCACACACACACGCACACGCACACGCACACACACACACACACATTACAATCGTGTAGAGACAGCCTGCTCAGAAGCTTTCCAGGGTGACCATAGTAAAATCTACTCTTGAACACAAGGTGCTAATCTTTTCCAAACACTGTAATTATTATAATGAAATATACTTGTATCACTGACAATCATGCTCTCTCTCTCACTCACTCACACACACACACGCACTCAGTGAGGTTCAGAATGTATTGACAGCCTTGATAAAGATGAGCAATACAACAAGTCATCTTTATTTCCAAAAGGTAGGGCTAAAAATGATTGACACCTGTTTTCAATGCCTTTCAATAGCTCACCTTGCGAAGATAGCGGCACTGAGCATTTTTCTAAAATGTTTTACGAGAGAACAGAATTGCCCTCTTCAATTCAAACCACAGGTTTTCAATCGGGTTGAAGTCAGGAGACTGAGACGACCTTTACAAAATGTTGATTTTGTGGCCAATTAACCACCATTTTTTTATTTTGATGTGTGCTTGGGGGTGTTGTCTTGCTGGAAGATCCACTTGTGGCCAAGTTTCAGCCTCCTGGCAGAGGCAACCAGGTTTTTGGCTAAAATGTTCTGGTACTGGGTAAAGTTTATGATGCCATTGACCTTATCAGTGGAAGCAAAATAGCCCCATAACACCAAAAATCCACCACTAGAATTTACAGTAGTTATGGGACTGTATTCTGCTTATGCATTCTCATAAGACATTTTTGTTGCATAAAATATAGATTTATTTCAAACAGTAATTTTTGCTCATCTTTATCAAGGGTGTCAATAAATTCTGCTATTACCCAGGAGCCTCTTCTGTAATGGTAATGTTGGGGCGCACAGAGTGAAGGCTACCTGCTGAGAGCACAGAAATGTGAGGAATGAAACCAGAGAACACACACACACACACACACACACACACACACCACACACACACACACCACACACACACATACAGTCACATTGGAGAGACAAATCAAATCAAATCAAATCAAATTTTATTAGTCACATACACATGGTTAGCAGATGTTAATGCGAGTGTAGCGAAATGCTTGTGCTTCTAGTTCCGACAATGCAGTAATAACAACAAGTAATCTAACCTAACAATTCCACAACTACTACCTTATACACGCAAGTGTAAAGGGATAAAGAATATGTACATAAAGATATATGAATGAGTGATGGTACAGAACGGCATAGGCAAGATGCAGTACATGGTATAGAGTACGGTATATACCTATGAGATGAGTACTGTAGGGTATGTAAACATAAAGTGGCATAGTATAAAGTGGCTAGTGGTCCATGTATTACATAAGATGGCAAGATGCAGTAGATGATATAGAGTACAGTATATACATATACATAATAGATGTGTAATGTAGGGTATGTAAACATTATATTAGGTGCCATTGTTTAAAGTGGCTGGTGGTACGTTTTTACATAATTCCCATCAATTCCCATTTTTAAAGTGGCTAGAGTTGAGTCAGTATGTTGGCAGCGGCCGCTAAATGTTAGTGGTGGCTGTTTAACAGTCTTATGGCCTTGAGATAGAAGCTGTTTTTCAGTCTCTCGGTCCCTGCATTGATGCACCTGTACTGACCTCGCCTTCTGGATGATAGCGGGGTGAACAGGCAGTGGCTTGGGTGGTTGTTGTCCTTGATGATCTTTATGGCCTTCCTGTGACATCGGGTGGTGTAGGTGTCCTGGAGGGCAGGTAGTTTGCCCCGGGTGATGCGTTCTGCAGACCTCACTACCCTCTGGAGAGCCTTACGGTTGTGGGCGGAGCAGTTACCGTACCAGGCGGTGATACAGCCCGACAGGATGCTCTCGATTGTGCATCTGTAGAAGTTTGTGAGTGCTTTTGGTGACAAGCCGAATTTCTTCAGCCTCTTGAGGTTGAAGAGGCGCTGCTGCGCCTTCTTCACAACGCTGTCTGTGTGGGTGGACCAATTCAGTTTGTCCGTGATGTGTACACCGAGGAACTTAAAACTTTCCACCTTCTCCACTACTGACCCGTCGATGTGGATAGGGGGGTGCTCCCTCTGCTGTTTCCTGAAGTCCACAATCATCTCCTTTGTTTTGTTGACGTTGAGTGTGAGGTTATTTTCCTGACACCACACTCCGAGGGCCCTCACCTCCTCCCTGTAGACCGTCTCGTCGTTGTTGGTAATCAAGCCTACCACTGTAGTGTCGTCCGCAAACTTGATGATTGAGTTGGAGGCGTGCATGGCCACGCAGTCGTGGGTGAACAGGGAGTACAGGAGAGGGCTCAGAACGCACCCTTGTGGGGCCCCAGTGTTGAGGATCAGCGGGGTGGAGATGTTGTTACCTACCCTCACCACCTGGGGGCGGCCCGTCGGGAAGTCCAGGACCCAGTTGCACAGGGCGGGGTCGAGACCCAGGGTCTCGAGCTTGATGACGAGTTTGGAGGGTACTATGGTGTTAAATGCTGAGCTGTAGTCGATGAACAGCATTCTCACATAGGTATTCCTCTTGTCCAGATGGGTTAGGGCAGTGTGCAGTGTGGTTGCGATTGCGTCGTCTGTGGACCTATTGGGTCGGTAAGCAAATTGGAGTGGGTCTAGGGTGTCCGGTAGGGTGGAGGTGATATGGTCCTTGACTAGTCTCTCAAAGCACTTCATGATGACGGAAGTGAGTGCTACGGGGCGGTAGTCGTTTAGCTCAGTTACCTTAGCTTTCTTGGGAACAGGAACAATGGTGGCCCTCTTGAAGCATGTGGGAACAGCAGACTGGGATAAGGATTGATTGAATATGTCCGTAAACACACCAGCCAGCTGGTCTGCGCATGCTCTGAGGACGCGGCTGGGAATGCCGTCTGGGCCTGCAGCCTTGCGAGGGTTAACACGTTTAAATGTTTTACTCACCTCGGCTGCAGTGAAGGAGAGCCCGCAGGTTTTGGTAGCGGGCCGTGTCAGTGGCACTGTATTGTCCTCAAAGCGGGCAAAAAAGATATTTAGCCTGTCTGGGAGCAAGACATCCTGGTCCGCGACGGGGCTGGTTTTATTTTTGTAATCCGTGATAGACTGTAGACCCTGCCACATACCTCTTGTGTCTGAGCTGTTGAATTGCGATTCTATTTTGTCTCTGTACTGGGACTTTGCCTGTTTGATAGCCTTGCGGAGAGAATAGCTACACTGTGTGTATTCGGTCATGTTTCCGGTCACCTTGCCCTGGTTAAAAGCAGTGGTTCGCGCTTTCAGTTTCACGCGAATGCTGCCGTCAATCCACGGTTTCTGGTTTGGGAATGTTTTAATCGTTGCTGTGGGTACGACATCGTCAATGCACTTCCTAATGAACTCGCTCACCGAATCAGCATATTCTTCAATGTTGTTGTTGGACGCAATGCGGAACATATTCCAATCCGCGTGATCGAAGCAGTCTTGAAGCGTGGAATCAGATTGGTCGGACCAGCGTTGAACAGACCTGAGTGCGGGAGCTTGTTGTTTTAATTTCTGTTTGTAGGCTGGAATCAACAAAATGGAGTCGTGGTCAGCTTTTCCGAAAGGGGGGCGGGGGAGGGCCTTATATGCGTCGCGGAAGTTAGTATAACAGTGATCCAGAGTTTTGCCAGCCCTGGTAGGACAATCGATGTGCTGATAGAATTTAGGGAGTTTTGTTTTTAGATTAGCCTTGTTAAAATCCCCAGCTACGATGAATGCAGCCTCAGGGTGTGTGGTTTCCAGTTTACAGAGAGTCAGATAGAGTTCGTTCAGGGCCATCGATGTGTCTGCTTGGGGGGGAATATATACGGCTGTGATTATGACCGAAGAGAATTCCCTTGGTAGATAATGCGGTCGACATTTGATTGTGAGGGGTTCTAGATCAGGTGAACAGAATGACTTGAGTTCCTGAGTGTTGTTATGATGATCACACCACGTCTCGTTAATCATGAGGCATACCCCCCCGCCCCTCTTCTTACCAGAAAGATGTTTGTTTCTGTCTGCGCGATGCGTGAAGAAACCAGCTGGCTGCACCGACTCCGTTAGCGTCTTTTGAGTTAGCCATGTTTCCGTGAAGCAGAGCACGTTGCAATCCCTGATGTCTCTCTGGAATCTTACCCGTGCTCGGATTTCATCGACCTTATTGTCAAGAGACTGGACATTGGCGAGTAGTATGCTAGGGAGTGGAGCGCGATGTGCCCGTCTCCGAAGCCTGACCAGGAGACCGCTACGTTTTCCCCTTTTACGGCGTCGCGTAGGCTCCCCGGCTGGGATCAGGTCCATTGTATTGGGTGGAAGGCAAAACACTGGATCCGTTTCGGGAAAGTCATATTCCTGGTAGGAACGGTGGTTAGTTGACTTTACTCGTATATTCAGTAGTTCCTCCCGACTGTATGTAATGAAATCTAAGATCACCTGGGGTACCAATGTAAGAAATAACACATAAAAAAACAAAATACTGCATATTTTCCAAGGAACGCGAAGCGAGGCTGCCATCTCGCTCGGCGCCGGAAGCTCGGCATACGCACACATGCAGACACAGGCACACACACAGGCAGGCACACAGGCACGCACGCACGCACGCACGCACGCACACACACACACACACACACACACACACACACACACACACACACACACACACACTGTAGAGAGAGACACACCCACAGGTGAGAAATTCTGTAAAACCAATGTGTCAAGCACACACACAGGTGAGTGAAACAGGCGAGAAATAAAACTGTCTCACATTACACCCTCCCTCCCTCAGTAATAACCCAGGCAGGTCTCTGTGGGGAGAGAGAGCGAGAGAGAGAGAGAGAGAGAAAGGGGGGAGAGAGAGAGGGTGGGGGCAGTGGCCACAGAGGATAAAACAGGAAGCAGCTGGCTGCTAGAGTACTTCTTCTCCAAACGCCTGTAATTTACCCTCCCAGCAACACCTGGACCACTCACCTGGGCCGCTTTCATATACTGTGTGTGTGTGTGCGTGTGTGAGTTTGTGTCTTAAGTGTGTGTGTACTGTATTTCTTTACGCCTCAATGCAAGTGTGTGTGTGTCTATTGTGCCATCCCGGTGGTACAGGTCTATAGTACTAGTTTGCACTGTATTAGAGCATCCTTCATATCATAACAGCTGTTTCTATGGACTCTAGTCTTTATGGACATGGAATCCTACAAAGTCCAGCTGGTGTTGGTGTACAATGACAGGATGGATTCAGAAGCAGTATCCTGTTACGCCTACCTATCATCAACACCATTTTACAGTACACCCACTATACTACCTACGTATTTATGCAAAATCAATGTATTGGGAAACGCTGTCCTAGATCTTCAGATGTGTGAGGGGGAGTCAATGAGGGCCTAGAGATAGAGATATCTCCTGTCTGACTTCCTTCCTTCACTCTGCAGACAGACTATGGAGCGGAGCGATCTTGCTTTAGGGCAAATCTGAAGTGTCAGTGTGGAATGGAGCCATGTTGCTTTGGAAGTAACCGTATAGTTTTTAAAAACACTTCTTAAAGCTTTTTGAATGGTATTCAAACGGGCAAAAACGTAGCGCAATGGTTTTAAGTGCAGAAACGTAAAAGGCAGGGATATAATTTTAGATGTACCTGCAAACAATAATGAGTTGTTAGGACGTCCCCGGGACATCACAAAATGGTGGCGTAAAGTCATCAGGACGTTGTGTCATGGTCCCCTGGAGGTCTTGCCTAGTTCCCGGTTAGTGCCAGGGACATCCCAGAGGATGTTCTTGAGACGTTGTGTCATGGTCCCCTGCAGGTTTCACTGGGCGAAAAGGTTCTATATCTTTACATGACATGTTTTTGAGATTCCAGAAAATACAGACCATTTCCAACGCATCATTTCAGTTTTGTCAGGATATGCACCATATCCTGACATTCTCAATCCAGATGTGTCTTTTAGAAATTCTGTATATGATATTGGTATTACTAAGAATAAGAAACAGGGCAGGCAGACACATTGAGGGTGTGCAACCTTTGTTTTCTGTTAAATGAATAAATTAAATGTTTTGCAAAGATTGGCCTACATTTGCATCTTTACAGAAAACGTGTTGTGATTGGAGATCTGTATTTTTCCTATGCTGCATTTTTTAAACAGAAATGGAAATAGCAACTTGGATTAAATATGAAGATGTTTGCCTTTCTGTGCCTTGTATAGCCTACTACTGAATATGGTACAAATGTATATTCAGATACTGTATGTTACCTTCATGTGAAGAACCACAATGATATTTGGCGACTGAACCGGTAAAATAATTTGGATGCCGGACATTTCATGAGTCGGATTTAGACAAATTTTTGATCAGACATGTGAGGATGAATATTACATATAAGGATATTGTCACACCTGCTCCCGCTCTTCCCCAGCATTACGCACTCCTGCCACTTTCATTACGCACACCTGCATTCCCCCATCACGCGCATCAGCGAATTTTGGACTCACCTAGACTCAGTCACCTCTGTCATTACCTCCCCTATATCTGTCTGTTCCCCCGCTCTGTTCCCTGCCTCAGCATTGATTGTCATATGTCCTTGTATACCCGTGTGCTGACGCTGTTCCTGTCTTGTTTCATGTCTGTTCCGATTAAATGTTTGACTCCCCGTACCTGATTCTCTACTCCAGCGTCGATCCTTACAGATATCTATTGAAATTATGCTTTTTTTATACCAATACATAACTGATCAGCTAATGACTATAGATATGACATTTCTGACAATATGTTGATTCGTTCAGGCCTAAGAATAAAGGCCTAGATATGTCAGCATGTCTTTGATTTGTCTTATTAGGATCTGTCACGACTTCCTCCGAAGTCTGGTCCTTTCCTTGTTCGGGCGGCGGTCGGCGTCGCCGGTCGTCTAGCCATCATTCGTCCACTTTTCATTTTCCATTTGTTTTGTCTTGTTTTTCCTCACACCTGGTTTCAATTCCCTCAATCATTTGTTGTGTATTTAACCCTCTGTTCCCCCCATGTCTTTGTGTGGGATTGTTTATTGTAAGTGCTTGTGCACGTATGTTTGGTGCGCAACGGGTTTTTTGTACCCAATTATTCTTGTTATTTTTATGCCGTGGGTTTTGCTGTTAAATTGCTTCGGCTATTACCCAGTTCTGCCCTCCTGCTTCTGACTTCCCTGCCACCGATTACGCACCCCTTACAGGATCTCCATAGCTGACGCCAATAGTGACAGCTAGTCTTACTGGGGTCCGACATATAACGAAAAAGACATTACAGACAAAAGACTTTATTAAATGTACATACATTTAAAAACATTAAAATGTAGTATGCCTGTGCATATATCAGTTACACATAGATGTTAGTACATACACACAACAAGTAGGACACATGGGGGAGAGTCGTTTTGCCGTGGGGTGTCGCCAGCAGCATACCACCCTGCATACCACTACTGGCTTGCTTCTGAAGCTAAGCAGGGTTGGTCCTGGTCAGTCCCTGGATGGGAGACCAGATGCTGCTGGAAGTGGTGTTGGAGGGCCAGTAGGAGGCACTCTTTCCTCTGGTCTAAAAAATATCCCAATGCCCCAGGGCAGTGATTGGGGACACTGCCCTGTGTAGGGTGCCGTCTTTCGGATGGGACATTAAACGGGTGTCCTGACTCTCTGAGGTCATTAAAGATCCCATGGCACTTATCGTAAGAGTAGGGGTGTTAACCCCGGTGTCCTGGCTAAATTCCCAATCTGGCCCTCAAACCATCATGGTCACCTAATAATCCCCAGTTTACAATTGGCTCATTCATCCCCCTCCTCTCCCCTGTAACTATTCCCCAGGTCGTTGCTGCAAATGAGAACGTGTTCTCAGTCAACTTACCTGGTAAAATAACGGTAAAATAAAAAATAAAAAAATTAATTTGTTTTTTCAAACCAGGTTTGCTGTTCACTTGCGCTATATACGACGGAAGGGAGTTCCATGCACTCATGGCTCTGTATAATACTGTACATTTCCTTGAATTTGTTATGGGTCTGGGGACTGTGAAAAGACCCCTGGTGGCATGTCTGGTGGGGTAAGTATGTGTGTCAATGTTGTGTGTAAGTTGATTATGCAAACAATTTAGAATTTCCAACACAACATACATTTTTCTCAGTCTTTTCTCAACTCTTCGCCAAGAGAGACTGGCATGCATAGTATTATTATTAGCCCTCAGATTACAATGAAGAGCAAGATGTGCCGCTCTGCTCTGGGCCCGTATGTAGCTTAACTAGGTCTTTCTTTGCAACACTTGACCATATGCCTGGACAATAATCAAGATAATATAAAACTAGAGCCAGCAAGACCTTAATTGTGGAGTGTTGTGTCAAAGAAGCAGAGCATCTCTTTATTACGGACAGACCTCTCCTCATCTTTACAACCATTGAATCTATATGTTTTGACCACGACAGTTTACAATCTAAGGTAACACTAAGTAATTTAGTCTCCTCAACTTGTTCAACAGCCACACGATTCATTACCAGATTCAGCTGAAGTCTAGAACTTGTAATAAATACAATGCTCTCAGTTTTAGAGCTGTTCAGGACCAGTTGATTACTGACCACCCATTCCAAAACAGACTGCAACTCTTCGTTAAGGGTTCTATTGGTTTTATTAGCTGTTGCTGATGCGTATATGGTTGAATCATCCGCACACATGAGTTATCTCAACGACAGGTTATGGTCAATAATATCAAAGGCTGCACTGAAATCTAACAGTACAGCTCCCACAATCTTCTTATTATCAATGTATTTGAACCAATCATCAGTCATTTGTGTCAGTGCAGTACATGTTGAGTGCCCTTTTCTATAAACATGTTGAAAGTCTGTTGTTAATTCGTTTACAGAGAAGTAGCGTCGTATTTGGTTGAACACAATTTTTTTCCCAACAGTTTGCTAAGAGCTGGCAGCAAGCTGATGTGTCTAATGTTAGAACCAGTAAATGCCGCTTTACCACTCTTTGGTAGCGGAATGACTTTGGCCTCCCTCCAGGCCTGAGGACAAAGACTTTCCTCTAGGCTAAGATATGACAGGTAGAAGTGTCCATCTAAGTTGTCAATGCCAGGAGGTTTGTCATTATTGATCGATAACAGTCATTTTTCATCCTCTTCCATACTTTACAAAATTCAAACTCGCAACACGTTTCCTTCATTATTCGTTTTTTTTTATATATATAGGTACGATGGCTCACTGTTCAACGTTTGCATTTCCTGCCTAAGTTTGCCCACTTTGCCAATGAAGTATTATTAACATAATTGGCAACATCAAATGGTTTTGTGATGAATAAGCCATCTGATTTGATGAAAGAGTTGAATTTGTCTTTCTGCCCATAATTTAATTTAAAGTACTCCAAAGTTTTTTTCCATCATTCTGTATGTCATTGATCTTGGCTAAATAATACAATTTCTTCATTTTGTTGAGATTAGTCACATAATTTCTCAATTGGCAGTAAGTCAGCCAGTCAGATGTGCAGCCAGACTTATTAGCCACTCCATTTACCCCATGTATTTCAATGATACCGTTTTCCAATTCCTCATGAATCCAAGGAGCCTTAACAATTCTAACAGTCAGTTTCTTAACAGGTGCATGTTTATCAATAATTGGAAGAAGCAATTTCATACATGTATCAAGTGCAGCTTCTGGATGCTGCTTATTAATCACATCAGAACAACAAATATTTTTAACATCATGCACATAAGAGTCACAGCTAAATCTTTTTTTGTGATATCTTATACACTATTTTAGGCCCAGCTTTGGGAACTTTGGCCTTCCTGGATATAGCCACTATATTGTGATCACTGCATCCAATGGGTACGGATACAGCTTTAGAACAAAGTTCTACAGTATTAGTAAAGATGTGATCAATACATGTAGATTACCTTGTTCTTGTAGTGTTTCTAAACACCTTGGTATGTTTATTAATAACCTGAACCAGATAACAGGCACTGGTTACAGTGAGAATCTTCCTCTTGAGCGGACAGCTAATTCAGATCCTTGAGAAAGTAGACCTCTCTGTTTACATCACATACACTATCAAGCATTTCACGCATCTTATTTAGATACTGACTGTGAGCACTTGGTGGCCTATAGCAACACCCCAAAAGAAAAGGATTTAGATGTGCCAAGTGAACCTGCAACCACAACACTTCAATAACACTTGACATAAGATCTTCTCTAAGTATTACAGGGAGATGGCTCTGCATATATACACAACAGATGTTATATCCTTGTCTTGCTACTGCTGTATCATCAAATGAATTATCTCACTGAGTCTCAGAAATGGCTAATCAATTAATGTTATCTGATGTTAGCAAGTTATAGATTTCATAAACCTTATTTCTAAGGCTACATATATTAATATGGGCTATTTTCAGAGATAGACATAAAATAGAAAAGAGCAAACAAAGCAAGAGGAAAAAATATATACATTCAGCAGTTCATTAATCAGTTGGTGTGTGTAAGTGTGTGTGTGTGTGTGTGTTTTGCGGGTTTGAAGCTAAGAATCCATAGGCTTGGCTCTCTCATCCCTTCCAGGCTTTTGGGAGGGAGGGTGGACAATGAGCCTGTTATAACGGATGTAAGCAATGTCCCTATGCGCTCTGGCAGCTTTCATGGGTGGGATCAGTTCTTTCCTGTTCTGGCACACAGCTTCAGGATAGTCCTCGTTGAGGAAGGTATATGTTCCTCTCAAGTTCTTGGCTCTTTCTAGAACAGCTACCTTGTCCTTAACCCTCGGGAACTTCACCACTATCGGCCTGGCCTTGTCACCTGGGCCGGTGGTGGGTTTTCCAGTACTGTGGGTGCACTCCACCTCAATCTTCATGTGGTCCATCTTCAGTTTCTCCGAGATCATTTCCCTCACTTTGTCCTCTGATTCCGTGAAGGTCTAATGCGGAGATTCTGAAATTCCGTCCACAACCATGTTGTTACGCCTTGATTGTCCCTTGAGATAATCTGATTTTGTGAATACATTGTTATCATGTATTCACAAACACTACCGTTCAAAATTTTGGGGTCAATTATAAATGTCCTTGTTTTTGAAAGAAAAGCAAATTTTTTTTGTCCATTAAAAAAACATAACATTTATCAGAAATACAGTGTAGACATTGTTAATGTTGTAAATGACTATTGTAGCTGGGAACGGCATATTTTTTTATAGAATAATCTACATAGGCGTACAGAGGCCCATTATCAGCAAAGCAAATCATATCAAATCAAACTTTATTTGCCACATGCGCCGAATACAACAAGTGTAGACTTTACCGTGAAATGCTTACCTACAAGCCCTTAACCAACAGTGCAGTTCAGGAAGAAAATATTTGCCAAGTAGGCTAAAAAAAGTTATAATAAAAAGTAACACATAACACATAATAACAAAAATGAGACTATTTACAGGGGGCACCGGTACTAAGTCAGTGTGAAGGGGTACAGGCTAGATGAGGTAATATGTACATGTAGGTGGGGGCAGAGTGACTATGCATAGGTAACAAACAAACCGCGAGTAGCATGAATTGTTCAGCAGTCTAATGGATTGGAGGTAGAAGCTGTTGAGGAGTCTTTTGGTCCTAGACTTGGCACTCCGGTACCGCTTGCCGTGCAGTAAAAGAGAAACCAGTCTATAACTGACTGGAGTCTCTGACAATTTTATGGGCGTCCGGATTAGTCTTCTGCTCCTTGAAAGCGGCAGCTCTAGCCTTTAGCTCGATGCAGATGTTCCCTATAATCCATGGTTTCTGGTTGGGATATGTACGTACAGTCACTGTGGGGACGACGACATCGATGCACTTATTGATGAAGCCCGATGACTGAGGTGGTGTATTCCTCAAAGCCATTGGATGAGTCCCGGAACATATTCCAGTCTGTGCTGGCAAAACAGTCCTGTAGTGTAGCATCCGTGTCATCTGACCACTTCCGTATTGAGCGAGTCACTGGCACTTCCTGCTTTAGTTTTTGCTTGTAAGCAGGAATCAGGAGGATAGAATTGTGGTCAGATTTGCCAAATGGAGGGCGGGGGAGAGCTTTGTATGCATCTCTGTGTGTGGAGTAAAGGTGGTCTAGGATTTTTCCCCTGGTTGCACATGTGACATGCTAGTAAAAATGTGGTAAAACTGATTTAAGTTTGCCTGCATGAAAGTTCCTGGCCACTAGGAGCGCCGCTTCTAGATGATAATTTTCTTGTTTGCTTATGGCCTTATGGCCTCCTGGTCGTAAATTCCTGGAGGAGACTCTCTCCTCCTGGCCATGCAGTATAGAGAGAGAGTTTCACAGTAGAACAAAGGAACTTATTGTACTTCACAGAACTTGAGAACTGAACAATATCCATGTTTTGGAGAATGTGTAAACGGTCAGGGAGAAGCCAGCTACGAACCGGTCCGTTTTGTTTCATGTTTGTGACCTCATGAAAAACAATACAGCGACATTACCATAACTCTGTTTATATAGGTGCCTCTGGTATGAGGTTTTGCATCTAATTATTGTATAAATATATGAGTAAAGATTAAACTATTTGTGAAATGATGTAATGTCATGTTAAACCGTTAATGTGACAGAATTGTATTCCCTTTAAAGTTTAACTAAGTCATTGGCCCACCCCCATGAGCACAGACATGACTCATGGCTCATGGGACAGCCCTTATCTACTGTTACGAATAAAACCCGCTCCTGAAGAAATCCTCTTTAGACCACGTGTACCTCGATGGACACCGAGGGGGCACAGGTTGAGTTCAGACCACAAAAACCTCAGTATTAGCTAAGAGTGGAGCATTTGCTACACGGCGGGAAATGGTTATACTCTGAGACTATCGATACCGACAGAATAAGAGCGAATCCTACATACTAATATCACGACGACACACTGGGCGTAAATATATATTGATTGCAATTATTCCCGAATGAGTGAGCATTCATGTGCAAAGGATTAGCATTTCAATTAATATAATTACCAACTGTGTAGCAACTCTTACCCAACTCAACTGTTCTTTCCCGCCTTTCGGTCCACACCCACTTCTCTTTGTCCGCCAAGCCGTCATATCGGCTTAGCCCACTAGGGAACCTCCCCTATCATTTCCTTGTAACATATCTACTGTGTTGTTTGTTTATGCATTTCTGTGATTATTTAGTTAGTTATTAAGATAATTGATATATGGATGATTCATAGTAATGGCTGGGTTCGTGCAGATAACCACCATTTTATGACATTTGGAATGAGACTAACGTGAGGTAAAGAATAATGAATTAATTAGAAGACTAATTGATCAGATATAAAAATATCTGAAGAGTTATTTTAGGAAAAGTATAACTTTTTAATCTGAAGATTTTCCTTGGTGCCCCGACTTCCTAGTTATTTACATTTACATGGTTAGTTTAATCACGTAATAATAATTACAGAGAATTGATTTGATTCTGTACAAACAATAGTAAGCAAGTATAAACACCATGGGACCACGCAGCCGTCATACCGGTCAGGAAGGACATGCATTCTGTCTCCTAGAGATGAATGTACTTTGGTGCGAAAAGTGCAAATCAATCCCAGAACAACAGCGAAGGACCTTGTGAAGATGCTGGAGGAAACAGGTACAAAAGTATCTATATTCACAGTAAAACAAGTCCTATATCGACATAACCTGAAAGGCCGCTCAGCAAGGAAGAAGCCACTGCTCCAAAACCTCCATAAAAAAGCCAGACTACGGTTTGCAACTGCACATGGGGACAAAGATCATACTTTTGGAGAAATGTCCTCTGGTCTGATGAAACAAAAATAGAAAAGTTTGGCCATAATGACCATCATTATGTTTGGAGGAAAAGGGGGGAGGCTTTCAAGCCGAAGAACACCATCCCAACCATGAAGCACGGGGGTGGCAGCATCATGTTGTGGGGGTGCTTTGCTGCAGGAGGGACTGGTGCACTTCACAAAATAGATGGCATCATGAGGAAGGACAATTATGTGGATATATTGAAGCAACATCTCAGTCAGGAAGTTAAAGCTTGGTCACAAATGGGTCTTCCAAATGGACAATGACCCCAAGCATACTTCCAAAGTTGTGGCAAAATGGCTTAAGGACAACAATGTCAAGGTATTGGAGAGGCCATCACTAAGCCCTGACCTCAATCCTATAGAAAATTTGTGAGCAGAACTGAAAAAGCGTGTGCGAGCAAGGAAGCCTACAAACCAGACTCAGTTACACCAGCCCTGTCAGGAGGAATGGGCCAAAATTCACCCAACTTATTGTGGGAAGCTACCCAACTTATTGTGGAAGGCTACCCGAAATGTTTGACACAAGTTAAACAATTTAAAGGCAATGCTACCAAATACTAATTGAGTGTATGTACACTTCTGACCCACTGGGAATGTGATGAAAGAAATAAAAGCTGAAATAAATAATTATCTCTATTAATTATTCATATTATTCTGACATTTCACATTCTTAAAATAAAGTGGTGATCCTAACTGACCTTAAGACAGTCCATTTTTACTCGGATTAAATGTCAGGAATTGTGAAAACCTGAGTTTAAATGTATTTAGCTAAGGTGTACAGTATGTAAACTTCCAACTTCAACTGTCCATATCATTATTTTTGTTGTGCCTGTTTTGCAAGTTATTGTGGCATTAATAGGTGTCACATATCAGTTTCCAAACATGTAAAACATTTTTTTTTTTAGTTAATAAAGCCACACACAAACATGCAGCTCCAAAATGCATGTGTTTCTGCCTATCTCAGTACTTTCTGTGGTGGTGGGGCAGCCAGCAGAATATATAGAGCATAGGGGTTGGTCATTTTCTCTAGTTGTGCTGTGATTGGCTCAGTGTTCAGTCACTCATGGGGGCACTACGTCACCGCAAAATCTACGGGGAGAGCTCGAAAATTCAACCCCCTTTGCTGCTGCCATAGATTTACATTAGAAGTGCCCATCCACGAAGGCTTAAAGTCATTGGCCACAGATAAAATCACGTCAAATCACGTCTACCATAGCTTTGATTGGACTGATCATGTCAACATCATATTTTCAAAATATTAGCTAGAAAGCAGTCATAACCATGAATCAAGTCGAAAAAATCTACTGGAAAATCCTTTTCAATCGTTGTCATATGAAGAAAAATTATAGATAACACATATTGGTTCTCATTGGCCATTGGACACATTACACAACAAGTTGGAAATCGCAAATTATACAATTAGGGGTTTAGAAGGAATCAGTGGCTAACTGCAAGCTTTGAAAAGTAATCACTATTCTGATATTCAGTGGAGAGGGTGTGTGGTTCAAGTCTGGGTATAACGGTCTCTTTTCCAAGTTTAAAAAGATAAACATTCACTCGCATCATACCATGGGCTAGAAAAGGTTGAATACATTGGCGATGCTGTCAATCCAGCATGACTTCTGCCTAATTCAAAACAACTGGAATCTAAGGACTGGGAAATCTCAGACTTAAGTAGGTTCAAGACAACTGGGAACTTGGGGAAAAATTAGCTCCGTCTGGGAAAATACATTTTGAATGGTCATCCAACTCGTAATTCCAAGTCGGGAACTCCAACCTGAAGATCACTGACATCATGATTCAACCACAGTTTTTTAACGAGTTCCCAGTTGTCTTGAAAGCACCATAAATCCAGAGAATGTCAGACTTTGATCACAAAGTTTGATGATAAAATGTGTCCACATGAAGGACCTCCGCGCCACCTTTTCTGTTTAAGTGAGCACAGCACAACAAGGTGAGTCCAAAAATATATTGTATGCTGCTGCATAAATGATGTACTATGCCCGGGAGATATGTATACTGTAGCTAGGAAAGTAATACTAAGTGTATGTTGTGTAGTAAGCTGTTAGTAGCCCATGTGCCTCACCATAATAATTTGGTTTCTTTCCCCCTCATAACTTAGCCTACTGTTCTGACTTGGTGGTGCACATGTAGCCTATAGCCTGTTTTAGAGAAATGTAATCATCGAGTATTGTAGAGCTTTCATTATTTGCTTATATGCCCCCTTTATGTATCCTACGGTTCTGACTTGGTTTACAGGGGGAATACTGTAAGAACGGCCTATGTTCTGAATTTTGTCACTGTACATTTCAAAAGTGTTGAACAAATAGTTATATTGACAACGTCCATACTAGCTCGCTCATTATTGTCTTAATCGAAATTACGGATTGCCTCTTATCCGCTCATCATTCCCATAGTTTGTAAATCTCAATTGTCAGTAGAACCACATTTGTTTAAGCAAGTCAGCCATATCAACTATGTTTTTTAAAAGGCAGTAAATGAGGGTAATGAACTGTTTCGCTGCCAGACTAGGCTCTGCTGACAGCCAGGTGTAACAGTGGTAAGGATTCACTCCATGGTGCTGAAAAGAAAGCTCTGCTGTTGGGACAGCTTTATGTAGGCCCCATCAGTTTGTGGGCACCGTTTGTCACCGTTATAGTGCAATTAATGTATTGTTTAGTGCTGTGTTGTGGCTTTGCTGGAATGCATTTAAAAAATGTTTTTTTGCCCAACAAAGATTTACATGCTAAAATCGCCACTACAGAACATAATTGAAAATAATAAAATTAGCATTATTATTATAATCATTATTTTGTAAATTCTTAGCCTTTCTCTGAAGGCATAGAAGGCCCATTGTTCCCCACTGTGTTTGGGTTAGTAATGATTTGTCGAGTGGTTCTATTTTCCCTCAGCATGCATTTGTTTTAATATTCTGAATGTCTACAGAATCCATATGTAGTTCTGAAATATAAACACAGAAATAGTGGACATTTTGAACTCTTATCATGGTGCTGATTTGACAACATTACAATCATGGTCTTGAATTGGACTCGCATTTTTCTGGTCTCGGTCTTGACTCTGTCTCGATTTGCTCCGGTCTTGAATTGGTCTCGCTTTGGGTGGTCTCAAACACATCACTGGTGATTCGGGAGTAACATTAAAACAGAATAATATACCCCACCAACATTAGACAACTATACTGAAAACTCAAACTCAAATTGCTGAAAGAAGTAAATGAAATAAATTAGAAAATTGTCAACTTGCAACTAAAATAACAGTGCAGATGGCACTCTTTTGCTAAGTGCAGAGACGCATCATAGGCAATGAATGTGTAACGGACTTCTGAACTTCTACAGACTTTGTGGTGCAGCAAAAAGATCAGCATACCCCAAATCCCAGGTGGGGTCATATTGGAAATAATTAAATTGTCATTGATTAAATATTTTTACACTATTTCAGATGAACAGCATACCACTTACCATAAAACCCCCATACCATTTAATTACTTTACTTATAATAGTTTGGGACAACTGGGACCATCATGTGACAAAAACCTCTAGGGGACCATGACACAACGTCCTAAGAACGTCCTAAAAATGACCTCAGGGTCAAACCGGGAACTATAAAAAGGTCCCACAGAGAATGTTCCCTTGGGACCATCATGCAACGTCCAAAGGACAATCACCCGACCTCAAGCCAATTGAGATAGTTTGGGATGAGTTGCACCGCAGAGTGAAGGACAAGCAGCCAACAAGTGCTCAGCATATAGTATATGGGAACTCCTTCAAGACTGCTGGAAAAGCATTCCAGGTGAAGCTGGTTGTGATAATGCCAATAGTGTGCAAAGCTGTCATCAAGGCAAAGGGTGGCTACTTTGAAGAATCTCAAATATAAAATATATTTTTGGTTACTACATGACAACATATGTGTTATTTCATAGATTTGATGTCTTCACTATCATTAAACAATGTTGAAAAAAGTAAAAATAAAGAAAAACCCTGGAAAGGGTAAGTGTGTCCAAACTTTTGACTGGTACTGTATATGAATAAATTAACATAAAGGAGTGGAACTGGGCTGCAACCAATGTTCCCTCTAACACTATCAACGCTTTGCTCTCCTGTGGGAATTGTAACCGAATCAACGCAATATTAGCCACCTTTAATGTAATATACCGAAACAAAACAAACTAAGAAAGATTTAGTATGAAAAACTAAATGTACAAGAGATTTTCTTGTAGGCAAAGCGCATTGGAGAAGGACTCTACTGCATTGACAGGCATGACTCAGGCCCGCACTCCAGTCTACTCAGACCTGTGCGCCATAACCAATTAGAGCTGCAGTAGGCCTATATGCAAATAGCACTTGCCATATACGGATCTGTGCCTTTCACTTTGAACTGGACTGTGTTTAGGCTACTGTATGTGTGGACGCTAGTAGGCGTGCTTGTTCTGAGATCAGCCCTGCATGTTTAATTTTTCAAAAGTCTCATGGAATGTAGGCATTGACCACCACACATTGGCTGATATTGTAGGCTGAATGATAGAACATCAATTTCCATGTTAAATTGTTATGGGATGTGTTTTTCTCCATTGTTTTTGATGGTAGGACACTCTGGTTGGCCTACATCATGATCAAATAGCCACAGCAGCCTACCTGGCCACTGTTTAAACAGTACCTTAAAGTACATCCTCAGTGTTCACAGTAAGCGCATGCTGGAAGTTGCACAGAATTTTCACAACGTTCAAGTTTGTGCTCAGCAGACCTGGAATTTTCTCAGGGCCTAATTTTTTTTGGAGGAAACATTGGCTGCACCCATTAAAAACAAAACTTGCTCTGTCTAGGCCTACCTGCACCCACCTGCACGGTCTAGACTGTCTCATTAATTACTGTTGTTGTCATTTTTTTTGAGGGAACATTGGCTGCACCCATTAACTTGCTCTGTCTAGGCCTACCTGCACCCACCTGCACTGTCTAGACGGTCTCATTAATTACTGTTGTTGTCATGTTCTGTTGGATAATTCGACAAGTGTCAATAGCAGGATAACCTCGGATCAAAAATCAACAGGCTTGGCTCTAGATTACACCTGTCTAATCATAGTTTACATTGTTTGCGAGATCAGACATAATATCACTATAATACGAGTATTCATTTTCGGAAGTTGCTTTCATTTCAGCTCACCTAATTTGTAAACATTTCAACGGTATTAAATTTACGCATTTTTTTCAATTCCACAAAAAATGAACACCCATCAAATTAAAGTTATCTTTCATCTCTTTCTTGTGATGTAAGTGTTGAGACGATGCATTAAATCCCAGACAAAGCTTTGGTGTTCTTATAGATGCAACGGAAAGACAATGTATTCCATTGAGCCCATTTCAGCCATTACTGCGGTATGATTGACAGGTCATTACAAACATTTCCGCGTTCATAACGTTAATGGGAAAAAATGACAGGCACAAGCAAGAGTATGAAAGAGTCGCAGGAGTAAAATGAAAGCAATCAATCTAGTGAGATATAAGTGACAAGTGGATTTTGCACCTCTCAAACACAGGAAATAGACGGCTGAAAAAGACTGATCCTCAGGTGGGCAGGGCATGCACGTTGCCACACACACGCACACACACACACACACACACACACACACACACACACACACACACACACACACACACACACACACACACACACACACACACACACACACACACACACACACACACACACACACACACACACACACACACACACACACACATCCTTGCTTAGTCACAATTCTATACTAAAAACCCATACATCACATGGCCCAAGGGAAGGGATCACTGCCACTACCTGGAGTGGGTTCAACAGGACGCAACGTTTCGGAATGTTCAGATAGAACTCTGCTATGTAGAACACACATGCCTCTCTGACTTGTTGAATAAGGAATAACGTCTGCTCTATTCGTGGAATTTCTATCCTCAAAGTTCAAGAATGTTTTGCAACTGAACGTGGCCTACATGCAAACATTTGGTTGCACAGAAAAAAAGGAAAAGGGATAGCAAACAATTTATTTGCCACTACACTATACCTCAGTTAATGTGGACCCAGTGACTCAGACTTGAGCACTTGGACCAGGAGTCAAGCACTGGGACTCGGACTTCAGCCATAGAGACTTGTGACTAGACTCGTTACTCGACCCTTGGTGACTCGGACTTGGACTCGAGCACAGGGAACTTGGAACTCGGAACTAGATTCAGACTCGAGGTTTAGTGACATAACTACATCACTGAGCGAAACAGTCATTAGCTCCCGTTCAAAGTCATTATCCCCATTCTACTTTTGGACAGCAATGTGACTGGGGCATCTGTGGAAGGTTGATAGCAATGGCAATGACACGACCAAGTGATGAAGGTGCAACCAATACTACTTTTCCAATTCTTTGAGGCACCATCTCTGCGCTTGTGTTTGTGTCTGTTTGTTTTGTATGTAATGTACTATATCTATGTAGGCTGAATTCAGTGGTGTGTATTCATGGAGATCAAGGGAAGCCATGCTTCCCCAAATATTTGGCCAAAGAAAATAATTTATCTTTGGTCCCTCTCTGTGTTTTCAAAATGTTCTCAACTCTGGGTTGTCCTGGTGCAGCCAAACACCCCCCTCAAGGTTAGGATAGTTTGGATTTGGCTTCAAATCAATCAAATCCTTGCCTAAGAAAATCTTACATTTCCAAAAAATATGTCTGTTTCTGGTCGGCTTGTGTTGATGTCCTGCAGTAGCTAGCTTGCTAAATCGGGCGATTCCTAAGCCATGGATAGAGATGGGGATTTTGACTTGTGGTTTTGACTTAATTCTCTGTACGGGCCAATGATTGTGACAGTGATTCTGATCTAACCCTAAATTAATATGTTGTGCCACTGGCCTGAGAATATTGAAGTTCAATATGTAGCATAGTAGGCTCACATTAACTAGTTAGCTAGCTATCTTACAGTATTTTTGGATTACTTACACACTAAAATTAAAAGTAGTACACTATTAGCAAAACCTTACACTCAAGAAGCAAAACATTAGCCTATATTTGCACAACTATAAGCACATTGTCAACCTCACACTTGTTGCAAAACTCTACACACAGTGATTTGCAAAACACTAAACACACTTAACATACATTACACACAAAAATCTATCATGAAGTCACGTCCTTGCAATACCAAAGCACTGACTGTCAAAATACCACACCGTCCAACCAATTGGTTCAACACAGTCATCAGGTGTGCAAACACTCGTTTGCTTAATTGTAGACACACCAATCAGGTGTATAAGCACTATAAAAAGCACCAGGTGAGTTCATCGGTCTTCAAGCACAATGGAAAGAGTCAGAGAAAGATTAAGACGAGGAGGAGGAGGACGACGAGGACAAGGACGACGAGGAGAACGAGGAGGAGGACGAGGAGGAGAACGAGGAGGACGAGGAGAAGGACGAGGAGGAGGAAGAGGAAGACAAGAAGGTGCTCAAAGAGGACCGAATCTGACAAATGAGATCCACGCAACACTGGTTGACCATGTTGTCAACACTGGTTGACCATGTTGTCAACCACGGCCTGACGCTGAGGGAGGCTGGACTGCGAGTACAGACAAATTTAAGCCGATATACAGTGTCAAGTGTAATGAGAACATTTCGACTGGAAAATAGGTATTGTAAAAATATCATAGCAAAAACATCTGCACAGTTTCAGTAACTGCTTACAGTACTGTATTCTATGCACTATCAGCACTTCTGTTACCTTTTCCTGTGAAATTACTGTACTATTGTATACTGTTTTTTTTCTACATAGGATTGAGGGTCAGGGACGACAAGGGGGAAGGCCTCTTATGTTCACAGAACAGCAAGAGAGGGAGATAGCATTGTTGGCCAAAACCATGTTTACTATAACACTCACAGCTCCAAGCTAACATTGTCAATAACCACGCCATTTTCAACGATATCCATCAGGTCTCAACATCAACACTGGCACGCATTCAAAAAAAAAAAACATATTCAAATGAAGCAAATTTACCGAGTGCCTTTCGAGCGCAATTCCGAAAGGGTGAAACGACCGCAGCATGATTATGCAGAGGTACGTATTCACTTTAGCAGTGTGATCTTGCATACTGTCTCATAATATTTTACTGTACTGTAATATGTATACTAGATCTACACTGAACTACACAATTTTGCCTGACACTGTTTTTCTTAGAGTTTTACGAATGGATGGAGAGGCGATCCAGCATGAGTTCATTTACGTAGATGAGGCTGGGTTCAACCTGACGAGAACACGATGTCCAGTTGTTTTGTTTATTTTGGGGGGGGATTTTACAATACGTAAAGTGACGTTTGGTTACAGTATTATGAATCTCCATGTCAACATTTTGGGCGTGTTGAGAAATAAATGAGTTTCTTCAGTCTGCAACATTGGTCTTGTGTAGTGTTTGGTGAATTGACATTATATTTGTACTTTGTTGATAGTAGCCTACTCTAATCATAGGGAAGTAGAAGTGATAAAAGTGTTTTAGGTTTATCACAGCAGAGTGTAACTCGTGCAAACAGAGTATAGTAATGTGAAACGTGTGTGTTTCATATGGTAACAAAGTGTGGTTTTTAAAAAGAAGTGTATAGTTTTTACAAGAGTGTTTAATTTTGCAAAGGATCTGTAGTGTTTTGCTAATTGTGTGTGTGGTTGTGCTAATTGTGTGTAGTGTTTTGAAAACATGGGCCCTGTTTTGAAAATCGTGCTTAAGCAATCAAAAAAAACTGTAACTGGTTCATTGTTGCCCATGCGAGGAAGTTAGGTTAGGTGTACTGTATGACAGAACCATAGGCCGTTTTGCCAACATGAAAAATAGAGGAGGATAGCATTGGAGTTCAACTAGTCTACAAGTAGGGTGAGTCAACTTACTGTACTTGCGCATGTGCGCACGCACATGCTTATGCACACACACACACACGCAGACACACACACACACACATAAATCAGTTCCATGGACAGCCACATGATATTTAGCAACATTGATTGGACTAGATCGTTTTTGGCATCTTTAAATTCGTTTTCAGTGTACTAATAAACTAACATACATAGCCTTATTGATTTGATTATGTTTAAACGTTTAAGTAGAAATGGTGCCGGAATAGTGGAGGCAGTGCTCCTGTTGTTTTTATGTTGACTTGCAGTAACTCTGTGGTTCTAAATCAGTAGTTGCTTAGTAAACCGCCATGCTGCAGGTGATATAACTGTTTGTTACATGGAATATTTGCCTTGTGGACTTTGTGATGAAACAAACGTTTATGTAGCTGAATTTATTCCGCCACTGTGTGACGGTTGTCTTTTTGTTGTCACGGCCTTATTGTATATCACGTGGCATATTTTTACACTGCTGCTACTCGCTGTTTATTATCTATGCATAGTCACTTTACCCCTACCTACATGTACAAATTACCTCGAATAACCTGTACCCCCGCACATTGACTCGGTACCGGTACCTCCTGTATATACATTACATTTACATTTAAGTCATTTAGCAGACGCTGTTATCCAGAGCGACTTACAAATTGGTGCATTCACCTTATGATATCCAGTGGAACAACCACTTTACAATAGTGCATCTAAATCTTTTAAGGGGGGTGGGGGGGGGGGGGGGGGTTAGAAGGATTACTTTATCCTATCCTAGGTATTCCTTAAAGAGGTGGGGTTTCAGGTGTCTCCGGAAGGTGGTGATTGACTCCGCTGACCTGGCGTCGTGAGGGAGTTTGTTCCACCATATAGCCTCGTTATTGTGTTACGTTTTATTACATTTTTTACTATAGATTTTTTCGTAAATATTTTCTTAACTCTATTTCTTGAACTGCATTGTTGGTTAAGGGCTTGTAAGTAAGCATTTCACATAAGGTTGTTGTTGTATTCTGTTGTATTCGGTGACAAATACAATTATTTTGATTTGATACGAATGAATGGGTTATAGAGCAAACTATGCAATTTTCACAACATAGGTTGTAATATGGCTTTTTTACTGGCTTGTCTTGGCTTCCTCAGTGATGTTACCCCAGCACTGGCTAAATTAGGAATTTATAGGGAGGTCATTCTTATATACTGTATTCTAATATATGTTTGTCAAATTTCTGCTGTTGCGAAGAGAACAGAATATTATGCCGAAAAATAATTTGGTATGACACGGCTATATATGTTTGTGTACATAGAAGTCAGTGATTTAAGTTGACGACAAGTGAATGAGGCAATACAAATGTGAAGTGACTAAAATGAAAGGGCATTTAGTTGACTAGAATGGCCCGCCGTTTCATCATTTTAACTATAACTGCACTAAATCATTATTCAAATGACAAAAAATGGGACCAAGACTCAATGATATTTTAGTCAAAATGTGTAAGACTAGACTAAATCTAAGAAAAGAGTGCCAGAATTAACACTGTCGTGTGATTGAGACCTCTGCTCATTACTGGTGCTCTCTTTTCGTTTGAAGCAGGCAGGTGTGTGTGCGTGTGTGTGTGTGTGTGTGTGTGTGCGCGCGCACACTCGATCATTCTATTCTGAACAGTCTACTCCAGAACTTCTGATAACAAAGAAAGGAGAGAGAGAGAGAGAGAGAGAGAGAGAGACAGAGAGAGAGAGAGAGAGAGAGAGAGACAGAGACAGAAAGAGAGAACAAGTGCGTGAGTTTCCATAGGAACGCTGAGTTAAGATCTCAGGAAGGAGACAGACTAGTAGAGTAACAACGACCGCCACCCACAGTCACTGACACCTGGCACACACACGCACGCACGCACACACACATTCAGGCCGTGTTGCTTTCTGAAACTGTGTGCTTGTAATGAAGTGTCACACCCTGATCTGGTCACCTGTCCTTGTGATTGTCTCCACCCCCTCCAGGTGTCACTCATTATTCCCGGTGTATATTGTATATATCCCTGTGTTTCCTGTCTCTCTGTGCCAGTTCGTCTCGTTTGCCTAGTCAACCAACGGGTTTCATTGCTCCTATTTTTCCCAGTCTCTGTTTGTTTCTAGTCCTCCTTGTTACGACCCTTGACTGTCCTGACTCCGAACCCGCCTGCCTGACCACTCTGCCTGTTCTGACTACCAGCCTGCCTATCCCCTTGTACTGTTTTTGGACTAAGATCTAGTTTCTGACCCCTGCCTGGCCTGACCTCGAGACTGCCTATCGTCTGGTACTGTTTTTGGACTCTGACCTGGTTTATGAACTCTCACCTGTCCCCGACCTGCCTTTGCCTACTCCCTTTGTTATAACAAATATCCTTTGCCTCCTGTGTCTGCATTTGGATCTCAACTTGTGCCCTTATATGAAGAGTGTGTGTATTTTTCTTTCTACAAGCTTTCACAGTCTCACATCAGAATAAGACAAAATTCCGAAGTTGTTCCAAACATCACATTTCAAAGTGTTTAAGGTTCTGTTTAGTCATTAACTCCAAATGTTTTAAGGTTAGGGTTAAGTTTCAGCATTAACTCTGAATTATTAAGGTTTTAACTCAGAATGGTTAAGGTAAGGGTTAACGTTTGGGATAGGATTTACAACTAAAATATTAAAAACAACTATCTATCACTGGATTTGAACATGCAACCTTTTGAACCAGATGCTTACACCCATCTGCCATCCCCATCCACAATGCCCTAGCAAAACCGATACCTACTTGAAGGTAACAGTGCTCAGTGTTGCCCCTAGTGGCTGGTTTCCACGTCATCTTCCGACGTCCTCAGACATGGGTGGACGTCTAATACTCACTTGTATCACGGATGACCTGCCTGTTATCTTTCCCTTTTACTTACTTCTCACCTCATGTCCGTCCTACCGTCTCTCCATCCTGACACTGTACGCTGATAAGTAAGGGACATTTTAATGTATTCATTTATAGTCAATCAATAATTTATTCAGATCTGCTGCACAAGGTCTACTTTACGACCTGCCGATTAATAAATGACTTATTAATTAATTTCCTGGACACAGACAGTCAGTGTATTGGCCAGCTAAATTTAGCCTTTTGTTCCATAGCTGACAGAGAGAGAGAGAGAGGGAAGAAGACTGATTGGTTTTTCACACCATAAGCTGTGGAAAAGGTGTGAATCAATGTCCTAAGTGGAGAGAGCAAGCTGTATTATTGATGTTGCACATTCATCAATTAATCACTGCTGTTGGAAAACTCTGGATTATCATTATTTCACCAGACATACAGAGGATCATATATATCTACCTGTCTCATCTCTATTTCCCTCTCTCTTTTCTGTCTATATTTGGACTGTTTCTTCCCTACCTCTTCATGTTCTCTGATCTGTCTCTCCATCTCTCCTATCTTTGTGACATAACAATCTTCTGTGCTTTCCTCTCTCTTCTTTTCATATATCTTCATCCCTTTCCTTCACCTCCCCTTTCTTATTTGTCTTTGACTCCTTATTCGCTCATACTCTTTTGTTTCATCCCTCTTTCTCCGTCTTTGTATCTTTCCCCCATCCCTGACTCTATCTGTGGGTAACAACAGGACAGTGTCCAGGCGGAGCTGTCTGGGGGAGAGTAGTGTGGTGTGCAATGTTTTGGTCCAGGGGAGTCGTGTGTGTGTGTGTGTGTGTGTGTGTGTGTGTGTGTGTGTGTGTGTGTGTGTGTGTGTGTGTGTGTGTGTGTGTGTGTGTGTGTGTGTGTGTGTGTGTGTGTGTGTGTGTGTGTGTGTGTGTGTGTGTGTGTGTGTGTGTGTGTGTGTGTGTGTGTGTGTGCGTGCGCACGTGTGTATGTGTGTGCATGTGTGATGTGCAGTGTTGTTTTGTTCAGGGGACTGAGACATGCACAGACAGATGGACCACCACAGGGCTTTTTCCCACAATCCTCCTCACCTGGACTGGGCTAACTCACACCACAGAAATATACCTATAGATCTATATTTCACATGCAGATGGTCAATTCTGGATGTATTGTTGTAGAATAAATCCATTAAACAGTTAAATGTAACTAAATGTGATGTAAAACATAATCCTGCCTGTTATCTTTCCCTTTTACTTACGTCTCACCTCATGTCCGTCCTACCGTCTCTCCATCTTGACTACGTAATCCCAAAGGTGATTATTTATCATGAGCGGGTCATAAACAATAACTGCTAATGCTGCAAGAAAGGATCAAATCAAAATTTTCTGGTAAAAATAATTATAAATTGCTGAGGTGTAGTAACTTTTGAAGACACAAGCTCAAGTACACAGTACAAAAAATATAAAAATCCAAATATATGAAATCAATTTATAAAACGATAAGATTTTACCTTCCTTATAACTGTAAAATACCTATTTATATTTGTTTGCGTTAAAGAAAATGTGCATATTTCTAAAGGACTCTCTTGATCAAAACTTCTGCCCCCATCGCTGTGAACGTCACACAGAGCTCGAGCATGGCTTCCTGCACTCGTTAGGAACTTGCATTTTGCCTAAATTATTTTAGATTACTTTGATGAAGTTGGCTATAAATCAATCTCTGAAAGTGCTAGAGTTACAAAACCACACTCTGCTGCTTCGCTACAATGTAAGGATTGCTTTGTCAGTGATGTAGGATTCAGCCAGGAGTTGATGGATAGTCGGAGGAGCAAATTACATTTTACCTTTATTTAACTAGGCAAGTCAGTTAAGGACCAATTCATATTTTCAAAGATGGCCTAGAAACAGTGGGCTAACTGCCTTGTTCAGGGGCAGAACAACAGACCTTTACCTTGTCAGCTCGGGGATTTGATCTAGCAACCTTCCGGTTACTGGTCAAACACTCTAACCACTTGGCTACCTGCCACCCCATTAAAATGGTAGGAGGTACATACCATTTCGATCTACGGTGTCCACAGATCGGTTTATAATCTAAAATGTCAGTCGGAACCGGTACCAGAACCATGCAGGTCCCTTAAACAGGAGACTTTACATCCGATGTGATTCTACAGGACAGACCAAGGTGGCAGTGAGACTGGTGAACTTGGTGCTGTTTCTCAGACAGTGCAGTGATGTGCAGTGTGTACTCTGTAGAGAGGAGATTCAGGAACACTTGGAGGACAAATGGTGTATTTAATGCTAAAAGTATAACCCACGCGTTTCAGCTTTTGGCCTTCTTCAGGGCTTCCATATGAAGGCCAAAAACGTGTTGCTTCTACTATTTGCAAAAAATAAGCTTTTTACAAGCAACTGGCAACAAAAAAAAAGACAAGACCTTACCTCTTTTAAAGATGTTGACGGCCGTGCTTGACATAGGAGCTCAACCAAGACAGCATGAAGTTAAAACGCTACACTGTTTTCCCGCCTGCATCTCGATCCCGAATCTCCCCATTGCCCCCCAGCAAAATATGCCAACATTTAGGCTATTGTTTACATGTGTGTTTCACACTATATAATGTAAAAATATAATGTAAAGTATAATATAAAGTATAATGCTTGTATGGATGTCAATCCCACATGTTCATGTCATCAATGAACTTAATTACAGTTAAAAACGAGTTTGACGACCACCACCGATTTCGGTATGCTAACTATGGTACCAGATTAAGATCCTGAGAGGTGCAATGCTCTAAGGCACTGCATCACAGTGCTAAAGGCGTCACTACAGACCCAGGTTCGATCACCGGGCTGTATCACAATTGGCCGTGATCAGGAGTCCCATAAGGAGGTGCGCAATTGGCCCAGCATCGTTAAGGGAGGGTTTGGCTGGGGTAGGCCGTCATTGTCAATAAGAATTTGTTCTTAACTGACTTGCATAGTTAAAAAAAAATATATATATTTATACAAACGGGAGTTAGCATTTAGCGGTCAACTTTTCAAAACCTGAAAAGGGACAACTTCTAAATGTTATGCAGCAAAAACAGCCAAATATATCCAAATCAGATTTGTGACTCGATTCAAGAAACTAGGAGTATGTCGCAAGTCACGACTTCACAGGAGAGCCGTTTGAACGTAATTATTATTATTTTTTTATCAAAATGTGTTTTTTGGGCAGAAATGCCTTCTCGAACATGTGAACTTTCATCTGCCTTTGTAACAAACTTGTATGCCATCTGTAAATACGAATAAAATTGTAAAATTACAAGCCTTGTTGGTTAAGCCACAGAAAAAGTCAGCAACCTTTCCACTGAATGGGCTGGACATGCCGAGAGATGAGTTCTGCCATATAGAGGGCTTCTGTCTATTTGAGCTCGTCAGTCTGTGTTGGTAATCTTGTCGAACACTGCTTTTTTTAATGTATTGTGTAGTGGAGCTGCATAAGTGTTGCTCTCCACTTTCTGGAGGATCAAGTTATGGAATCAGTGGAATTAGAGTATGATAGGTAAAGAGATGGAGAGAACACCTCTCTCCGGATTACATCTTCAAACTAAGGGCAACTGTGGTATGGCATTCCTGACAGGGAGACGCGTCCATCATGCATGATGATGTATACAGATAAGATAGTCTAGCATTAGCTATCTACATTTTCAGATATTACATGTTTCTAATTTTGACAGAAAGTGGTTTCATTTCAAGCTAAAGTGTACTGTTAGCTAGCTAGCCGTATTCATGCAGGGTAGTAACGACATGATTTGGCACTGTGTTCATTGTTGTTTAACTAGCTCACGTTATCTGACTTGCTCATTAGCTAACATTACGTGTGTGAACTTACACCTTGTTTACATAGCTAGGTTCATTGTTTCCCTAGCTAGCTAGCTATATGGCTTAAGCTAAAGTGTACTGTTAGCTAGCTAGCTAACATTAGCTGGCTGGCTCCCTAGCTGACGTTATTATTTGTAACCCAGAGCCATTTGCTTTTCTAGTTAGAGACAAGCAAATGGCTAGCTAACAAATAGCTAGCTAACATTGAACCTGGTTGGTTAGCTCCGATCACTGTGGCATTGTTGGCACTGTTCATTGTTGTTTAACTAGCTAACGTTAACTGGCTGGCTCGTTAGCTAACATTACGCGACATGTGTACAACACCTATTGAATATGGCCGGTGTCAGTAAACGTCTGCAATAAAGCATAATGAAATTGTTGCTAGCAGAGCTGGTTAGGCTGTTTTCATGTTATCCAATCATCAATCAGAACGTCAAGTGCGCGCTCCGAGAGCGAAATGAGATGGGTGGGGCTAAAGCTTAAGAGGATGTGAACGATGCTGAATGGGTGTAGACAAAGAAGAGCTCTTCACTAGATACCAAAACATTCAAAGGCCATTTTCTCAAAAGTGAGTTTACAAGTTGATCAACTTTAAAAGCAGAATTACTTTCCCATTTTCCTCAAATGCAGTGTATGATATACCATTTTGTAGCACTGAGTCTCTACTTTTATCCAATGTACAAAACACAATTTCAAATTTTGCTGCATAAGACCGAATTCAGGTGGTCCAGGAGTCACATTGTAGCAATCACATTGTGGGCCTGTTGCAATCCATCAATCATGACGGATTTTACCAATATCCACTTTGTTAGGTCAGATTTGTTGAGTGTGTCCAGCGTCCTTCTATCCCCTATGGTATGCATTCCACTAACCTCTTTACCACATCTATCCCAATTACATCTCTTTCCAGGGGTTCAAACTAATTTTCATGTCTACTCGAGGTATCATAAAGAAGTTTTTTTTATTTGTGAACTTGTTCTGATAGCCTTTCTTTAAAGTTGTCCATGTTTGTTGTCAAGGAAGTTGTCAAGGAAGTGAGCTTGTGTTTATACAGGATGTACTGCCCCCATCTACTGTCAACCAATCATGTCAATTTGGAGCTATACGGAGCTATGCATAGCCCTCCGCATTGTGATAAAACTTGGGAAGTGCATGGCATCGCCTTACAGAGCTCGATTTGCCCTCCGTACGCCTCCGGAGGCTCCACAACTGCGTCACACGCTCCGTACAGAGCCTCTGGAACATATTACCGAATCAAGCATAAATTGGCTTTTATCCTAACCCTAGCCCTAACCTTAACCCTTATTCTAAACCTAACTCTAACCGTAACCTTAGCAAGCAGTTGCTTATCAACAGATAGTTTGTTGGTAGTATGGAAAATCCAGACTATCCAAATAAAGTGCGACCCGGTCCGGTCCGCATGTAGCCTAGTTTTAGAACGGCCTACGGTATGCTTTATTAATGTAAAATGCGGGTTGCCAATGCACAAAACATAGTGGCGGTATTATGGTTCATATCTTTTCAATGGTAAGGCTTTGAATCAAGCTGTTTTCTCTGAGGAAAAGAGAGAGACTAGGCTACGATGGCTACATAACCTGCCTATGAAATGCAGTTGGGAAAGTGGGAGGGTTAAGCGAGACTACAAATTCAACGAGTACTTTTCTATACTCAAAGAAGAGAAAAACATAGCTAGACTGTTGTTTTACTATTAAACGCAATGCTTCGATTGTTTAAAATGTTGTGAAGCAGCTTGTGCTTATTAACCAGGCAAAGGGTAGCTAACTAGAAGGCTGGCGGTGACAGGTTAGCTACGGGGAAGCAAGAGAGTCACCTGCACGATGTCTATAATCCGAGGTGGAGCCGGAGCAGAGTCTGTCTGCCTGTCTGCCCACACTCATCGGTTGCTCCCCAGCAGGTCACCAGCTGATGTAGGATATGTGTGCCGGGTATGGCGTGTCCTTCCAACTGCTGAACAGAACTACGCTGTGCTTCTGTGCTGATAATATTAATTGTGCTTACTACTGAAAATCTGTCAATCTCTCCAAAATCTCAAAACATGCTTCCTACATTTTCTAGGCATCGATCAAACCAAGAGCAAAATCATGGCTCCTGTCTCTTTAAGCTGCTATGCTGATTGGCTGAACAATAACACACCCCTCTCTTGGCTGAGGTCATGATTGATTGACCTCTAGGTGCCAAATCAATCATGGCGATTGGGCAGCCACTTCTCTTATCACAGAACAGAAGCCCAAGATTATATTAAATCCAAGACCTCCATCCAGGGGAGTCACCAGAGTTTCAGAACATTCTGGGTCTTTGAAAATTATTTCACATGACTGGAGACATTAGAATCATATTTTTTAACACCACACCAATGACTGAAATTAAAGGCTACTCTGACTTTGACAGCCTACTGAGATAATAAAAATGAACAACCCTGTCTTAAATGAAACCAATAGCATAGGCCAAAGAAAAGAGTGGAGACAGATTGTTCAATATAAGGAGGAAATTATAGTACACTAACTTTCCAGTTACACTGACTCCTCCAAACTGTTTTTCCCGCAGTTGTATTTTGAAATATTGCAAAATGCCTTTTAGCTGCTGCCTACTGTTCATTGACAGTCATAACTCAACAATCAGCTGTTTGATATTTGTTGCGCGTGCTGCCCAATTGTGGGCTTCCTGACTGTAGGAAGCCCACACAATCACACAAATATTTTTTTGAAAGAAGCTATTGAACCTCTGTGGCTAAATAATGATTTCTGGTGTAGTATTTTCAATGATTTAATTTATTTCTGTACATACAGACAGGATCAATTATATAATTTGGCATATGTATTTAAATTGATCTGCAGCTAAAAAAAATATTCCATGCTCTGTGCTCTCCCTAAAGCCAAATAATCAACGCTTCCTATTATTAATCCAGTAGGTAGAACTACTGTTACAATAATATACACTACCGTTCAAAAGTTTGGGGTCACTTAGAATGCCCTTCTTTTTGAAAGACAAGCAAAAAAAATTGTCCTTTAAAATTACATCAAATTGATCAGAAATATAGTGTATACATTATTAATGTTATAAATGACTATTGTTGCTGGAAACGGCTGATTTTTTATGTAAAATCTACATAGCCTTACAGAGGCCCACCACTGTGTACTACTCCTTTCACAGAACAGCGCAAACTGATGTACCTGTCAACCAGAATAGCAAGAGGAGTGGTTTGCCCCGGTGCACAACTGAGCAAGAGGACAGGTAGATTAGAGTGTCTAGTTTGAGAAACAGACACCTCGCAAGTTCTCAACTGGCAGCTTCATTAAATAGTACCCGCAAAACACCAGTCTCAACATCAACAGTGAAGAGGCGACTCCGTGATGCTTGCCTTCTAGGCAGAGTTGCAAAGAAAAAGCCATATTTCAGACTGGCCAATAAAAAGAAAAGATAAAGATGGGCAAAAGAACACAGACACTGGACAGAGGAACTCTGCCTAGAAGGCCAGCATCTCGGAGTCGCCTCTTCACTGTTTATTTCTCAGAACAAGAATAGAATGACGAGTTTCAGAAGAAAGTTATTTGTTTCTGGCCTTTTTGAGCCTGTAATCGAACCCACAAATGCTCATGCTACAGATACTCAACTAGCCTAAAGAAGACCAGTTTTATTGCTTCTTTAATCAGAACAACAGTTTTCAGCTGTGCTAACATAATTTCAAATAGCCTTTTAAAATTATAAACTTGGATTAGCTAACACAACGTGCCATTGGAACACAGCAGTGATGGTTGCTGATAATGGGCCTCTGTACGCCTATGTAGATATTCCATAAAAAATCAGTCGTTTCCAGCTACAATAGTCATTTACAACATTAAAAATGTCTACACTGTATTTCTGATCAATTTGATGTTATTTTAATGGACTTTTTTTGTGTGCTTTTTATCAAAAACAAGGACATTTCTTATTGACCCCAAACTTTTGAACGGTAGTGTATATATATATAAATATATATAAATGATCTATCAGCAAGTACAATTAAAAGTGAATAATTTCAGTAAGTCAATGAACAAGTTTGTTTCTATATCCAATTAATGCAGTTTCAGTCGGAAGTTTATATACACTTAGGTTGGAGTCGTTAAAACTAGTTCTTCAACCACTCCATAAATTTCTTGTCAACAAACTATAGTTTTGGCAAGTCGGTTAGGACATCTACTTTGTGCATGACAGAAGTCATTTTCCAACAATTGTTTACAGACAGATTATTTCACTGTATTACAATTCCAGTGGGTAAGAAGTTTACATACACTAAGTTGACTGTGCCTTTAAACACATTGGAAAATTCCAGAAAATGATGTCATGGCTTTAGAAGCTTCTGATAGGCTAATTGACATAATTTGAGTCAATTGGACGTGTACCTGTGGATGTATTTCAAGGCTTACCTTCAAACTCAGTGCCTCTTTGCTTGACATGGGAAAATCAAAAGAAATCAGCCAAAACCTCAGAAAACAAATTGTAGACCTCCACAAGTCTGGTTCATCCTTGGGAGCAATTTCCAAACGCCTGAAGGTACCACGTTCATCTGTACAAACAATAGTACGCAAGTATAAACACCATGGGACCATGCAGCCGCCATACCGCTCAGGAAGGAGACGCGTTCTGTCTCCTAGAGATACTTTGGTGCGAAAAGTGCAAATCAATCCCAGAACAACAGCAAAGGACCTTGTGAAGATGCTGGAGGAAACAGGTGGAAAATTATCTATATCCACAGTAAAAACAAGTCCTATATCGAAGAAGAAGCCACTGCTCCAAAACCGCCATAAAAAAGACAGACTACGGTTTGCAACTGCACATGGGGACAAAGATCGTACTTTTTGGAGAAATGTGATTTCTGTTTCCTCTGATGAAACAGAAATAGAACTGTTTGGCCATAATGACCATCATTATGTTTGGAGGAAAAAGGGGGATACTTGCAAGCCGAAGAACACCATCTCAACCGTGAAGCACGGGGGTGGCAGCATCATTTTGTGAGGGTGCTTTGCTGCAGGAGGGACTGGTGCACTTCACAAATAGATGGCATCATGAGGGAGTAAATGTAAGTGGATATATTGAAGCAACATCTCTAGACATCAGTCAGGAAGTTAAAGCTTGGTCGCAAATGGGTCTTCCAAATGGACATTCACCCCAAGCATACTTCCAAAGTTGTGGAAAAATGGCGTAAGGGCAACAAAGTCAAGGTATTGGAGGACCTCAAACCTATAGAAAATGTGTGGGCAGAACTGAAAAAGCGTGTGCGAGCAAGGAGGCCTACAAACCTGACTCAGTTACACCAGCTCTGTCAGGAGGAATCGGCCAAAATTCACCAAACTTATTGTGGGAAGCTTGTGGAAGGCTACCCAAAACGTTTGACCAGAGTTAAACAATGTAAAGGCAATGCTACCAAATACTAATTGAGTGTATGTAAACTTCTGACCCACTGAGAATGTGATGAAAGAAATAAAAGCTGAAATAAATTATTCTCTCTTCTTTTATTCTGACATTTCACATTCTTAAAATAAAGTGGTGATCCTAACTGACCAAATGTTTTTAAAACTGGGATTAAATGTCAGGAATTGTGAAAAACTGAGATTAAATGTATTTGACTATGGTGTATGTAAACTTCTGACTTCAACTGTATTTTGCTGTTTAACCACTAGTGGTTGTAGCTATATTGTTATAGAAACTATGTAGACCTAATTTATGTTTTAAACATTGTAGCACAAAAAACAAGTTTCTATGTTCACAAGGCTAATACGTCTAATTACTTGAAAAGTCTATGGGAAAGGTGTCAAAATGTGTATTTGCATCAGTAGACTAAGTGACTGAAACTCATCCGAAAAGTATTGGAATGTACAGGAAAACAGCAGGGACGCTCATCAGGTAGTAATGTTGAGTGTTGTGTGAGTGTTGAGTGTTGTGTTGAGAAGATCTGCATTAATCTCAATTGTGGTTTTGTCACAGTCCCTTCTCGTCTCCTAAGCGGTTGGTGAGCATTGTAGAGGGAAACAGAAAACACGTAGGAGCCTACGTGTTCATGAGATTCTTACCTTTCAGGAACGGGGTCATAATTGCTAGTAGCTCCTACTAGGGCCGGGACGATACCAGTATCACGATACATGTTAGTATCGTGGAAAGAAAATTCATTAACTTCAACAAGGAGCTTGTGAAAACTGGAATTTCACATTTCCTAACACCCCAACATGAACCTCACATCGCTGAGAATTATATTGCTCTGTCATTTGCACACAGAATCCATCCACACATAAACACAACCATGTACTGTACAAACCCAGTTTTGAAGTCCTAGTCTGTGGTTGTGTATACAGTAGGTATATGACATATTGGAAAGCAGCAAGTAAGTAACCAATCACAGACCTCTAGAGTGGTAGTCTGCCGCGAGGCCGCTGACGGGCGTTTTCTTCACAGAGGAGGATCGGTAGACGATGTGTTGACGCCCTCCTCCTCCCTCCTCCTCCCCCATCACTCCATTCCCCCTCTCCACCGGCTCGATGAAGAACTCCTCCTCTTCCGTCCTGATCATACCAGCCTGGGAGAGAGCAAGAGAGAGAGAGTAGAGAAGTAGAGAGAGTTTGTCAGTTATTATATTTTAGTACAATGCATAATATTAATGACATAAAAACATATTAACCTGTTTGGGATAGGGGCAGCATTTTCACGTTCGGATGAAAAGCGTGCCCAGAGTAAACTTCCTGCTACTCAGGCCCAGAAGCTAATATATGCATAGTATATTCGGATAGAAAACACTCTGAAGTTTCTAAAACTGTTTGAATGATGTCTGTGAGTATAACAGAACTCATATGGCAGGCGAAAACCTGAGAAACATCCAACCAGGAAGTGCGAAATCTAAGGTCTGTAGTTTTTCAACTCATTGCCTTTCTAATAGACAGTGTCTACGGGGTCATATTGCACGTCCTAAGGCTTCCACTAGATGTCAACAGTCTTTAGAACCTTGTTTCAGGCTTCTACTGTGAAGGTGGGGGAATGAGAGCTGTTTCAACCAGGTGTCTGGCAGAATGCCATGAGCTGGTCACGCGCATGGCCGTGAGAGCGACCTGCGTTCCATTGCATTTCTAAAGACAAAGGAATTATCCGGTTGAAACACTATTGAAGATTTATGTTAAAAACATTCTAAAGATTGATTCTATACATCGTTTGACATATTTCTACGAACTGTTATATAACTTTTTGGACTTTTCGTCTGAACTTTCACCTGGACTTGCCCGCGCCTCGTGTGTTTGGATTGTGAACTGAACGCGCTAACAAAAGGGAGGTATTTGGACATAAATTATGGACTTTATCAAACAAAACAAACATTTATTGTGGAACTGGGATTCCTGGGAGTGCATTCTGATGAAGATCATCAAAGGTAAGTGAATATTTATAATGCTATTTCTGACTTCTGTTGACTCCACAACATGGCGGGTACCTGTATGTCTTGTTTTGTGTCTAAGCGCTGTACTCAGATTATAGCATGGTGTGCTTTTTAAGTAAAGTTTTTTTTAAATCTGACACAGCGTTTGAATTAAGGAGAAGTATATCTTTAATTCTGTGCATAACAGTTGTATCTTTTATCAAAGTTTATGATGAGTATTTCTGTAAATTGATGTGGCTCTCTGAAAATTCGCCGGATGTTTTCAAGGCACAACATTACTGACCATAACGCGCCAATGTAAACTGAGATTTTTGGATATGAATATGAACTTTATCGAACAAAACATAAATGTATTGTGTAACATGAAGTCCTATGAGTGCCATCTGATGAAGATCATCAAAGGTTAGTGATTCATTTTATCTCTATTTCTGCTTTGTGTGACTCCTCTCTTTGGCTGGAAAATGGCTGTATGTGTTTTTGTGACTAGGCTCTGACCTAACATAATCATATTGTGTGCTTTCGCTGTAAAGCCAATTTTTGAAATCGGACACAATGGGTAGATTAACAAGAAATGAAGCATTAATTTGGTGTATTGCACTTGTGAATGTATGAAAGTTATATATTTCAACAATTTTTTTTTTTAATTACGTGCTCTGCCTTTTCAGCGGAATGTTGTCTAAGGGTTCCTAGCCATACGAAGTTTTAAGCCTGGTTTGGGATCTCGCCTACTCATCCCATTTTCTTGAAAACTTTCCCCCAGCTAAAAGCCATGAAATCCATGTAACTGGCTAAATCCTCTCTTCTCCTCTCCTGGGTGTGGGGAGCAGGGGATAGGCCACAGCCTTACAATAATTGAAGAGAGAGATGGAGATAAAATGAGCGACCGTGTTAATTTTGGCATCAATTATAAATTCAGTTTTAGTCAGTCTTTATGATTAAAATGCCTTTTAGTCTTAGTCACATTTTAGTGGTTTGGCTACAGGTTAAACAATTTAGAAATAAAGCTTTTTTTCTCCCCATCATAACCTTGGGATGGGGGTAAATAACAGTGAGTCCCTTAACAAATGGAGAATCTGCGCTTTCCAACCATTCCAGAAATTTTACTGCAATATTCAGGAAATAGCAAATAGCATTCAAATGTCCCATTGGAAAAAAAATAACTGCACTCGCATTTGCGCTCTGCGAGTGCGGCAACACAAAATAAAGCTTCTGATGTGATCAAAGCAAAAATAACCTACATGAAAGCAAGAGTAACAATATTGTTTAGGTTTGTTACAATTGAAGTGTCCTGGCTCATCAGTTCAAAAGACTGACGATTGACTGAAGTGACCGTTATAGTTATTGTTGAAATTAACACTGATGAGATAGAGAGAGAGATAGAATGACACATGGTATCAGAGCCACTGCACCAGGAAATAAGTTTGTCCAGGTCGAAATCCTGCTCTAATATTCCCTGTAAGCTAATTCCCCCTAACCCGCTCCCCATTCTGACACACACACACACACACACACACACACACACACACACACACACACACACACACACACACACACACACACACACACACACACACACACACACACACACACACACACACACACACACACACACACACACACACACACACACGCCCACCCACACACACGCCCACACACGCACGCAATCACTCACACGCACACACACACACAGTGAAAAAACAGGCGCTTGCAAAATTGCCTGTCACTCTCTGTAATTCCATCTGTCTGTTTAGACAACTGGTAATTACCACGGCAACCGACTGCCGAGGAGCAAAACCATGGGGGAGAACTGAAGAGGAGGATTCTGGGGCTTTAGAGGGAAAAGAAAGAAAAGAAAAGGAGAAAAAGAGAGACACAAACACTGATATGCCTGATACGCTCGCTGTCACTCTCCCTCTTCCCTCTGACAGGTTGAAGAAGGGATGGTGAATGATCCTAACGGAGGAGTGTGAAGTGGGGAAGAGAGAAAATAGAGAAATTGTTGCTCGGGCAAAGAGCTGGGGAAAGTTTTCACTGGATTGCGATGCAGCACTAAGTGTGATGTTATTCCACTGGTTTAGACTGAGAGCTGCACTGGAGCAAGCTAACTCAGAAACACCACTACAGAGCTTTAAGGTCTGCTATAGTAGTTCCTTGTTCAACAGCTACTTTAACTCTCCACTGTACACAACAGTGCAGTACACCTTTGGGCCTGTATCCACATAGTGTCTCAGGGTAGGAGTGCCGATCTAGTATCAGGTCCCCACCCGTCCATATAATCTTATTCATTAAGATCAGCACTCCTACACTGTGATTCCCTTGCGAATACAGGCCTTGGACTACTGTACATACCACCCCATATAGCTTTGGGTTAATATAGGTTCAATTCCCATTTTGGCCAGTCCTATGTGATACGTGGCTTTGACCAAAAGGGAAATAGAGTGTAATTTCAGATTCACCCCAAGCCTGTCATGGTTAATTCCTATCATTACATCATTATCTGACATTACAGTTACTGCAGGGGAGAATGCCAGTAAGGCAGGTCAACTCCGGTGCTGGGTAATGTCAGTAAATCAGCAGTATGATTATGATCCGTCAGTGCAGAGAAGCTAAGGTGTTTATACATCCTAAACAGGGAATCATAAAGCCTGCACACAGTTCGCCTACTCCAAGGTGTGTGTTCGTTGTATCACGAGCTACATCAATACATCAGAGGTATAGATACTGTATAGCACGACAATGAAAGTGAAGGCATTGGACGTCTATTCTATACAGCAAAAGATAAGCCTTATTCTTCCTTTCACTTTTTTCTCTCTCTCGCTTTCTCCCTGTCAGTCTGAGGCTTTGGTCCCAGAAGGATGTCGACAAGCCAGTGACCTGCCCTTTCTCGCTCGCTCTCGCTCTCGCTCTCTCTCTCTCTCTCTCGCTCTCTCTCTCTCTCTCCGCTCATCCCTCGGTCCTCTCTGAGCCGTGGTGCAGCATTACGATCGGAGCTGATGGATCTGTGCTGGTGCATGGCTCCCCGCTCCGGAATACCAAGCAGACAGGAGAGGAGAGCCGTGTCAAAGAAAAAGATGACATGTGGGAATGGGAGACATGGTTGGATCGATCAGAGAGAGGGAGGAGGGAGGGAGAGCGAGAACTGGACAACTCCAGTCTAAAAGAAGAGTGAATAAAAACATCAAAGAGTCTCTATAGATTCCAAAGAGAGAGCATCATGTTCTTTCAGAAACAGGAACAAGGAAACCGGAACAAGGAGGAAAGTATGGAACAGTGGAGGATTTATTGGACACTGACTGCCCATAACAACTGTCTGGAATAGTCTCCCTTCTTTTCAATATCAGATACAAAACTATACCTAAAACTAAAACCATGAACAAACAGAAAAATATAACCATGAACGAAAAGATTTGCCATGGGTCCTCAGATCCTCAAAAGGTTCTACAGCTGCATCATCGAGAGCGTCTTGACTGGTTGCATCACTGCCTGGTATGTCAATAGCTTGGCAAGGCACTACAGGGGGTAGTGCATACGGCCCAGTACATCACTGGGGCCAAGCTTCCCGCCATCCAGGAGCTCTATACCAGGCGGTGTCAGAGGAAGGCCCTAAAAATTGTCAAAGACTCCAGCCACCCAAGTCATACTGTTCTCTCTGCTACCGCACGGCAAGCGGTGCCGGAGCGCCAAGTCTAGGTCAAAGAGGCTTCTAAACAGCTTCTACCCCCAAGCCGTAAGACTCCTGAACATCTAATCATTTGCCCCCCCCCCCCATTTTACGACACACTGCTACTCTCTGTTATTATTTATGCATAGCAATTTTAATAACTCTACCTACATGTACATATTACCTCAATTAGATCAACTAACCGGTGCTCCCGCAAATTGACTCTGTACCGGTACCCCCTGTATATAGTCTCGCTATTGTTATTTTGCTGCTGCTCTTTAACTACTTGTTACTCTTATTTCTTACTCTTATTTGTATTTATATTTTTAGAACTGCATTCTTGGTTAGGGGCGTGTAAGTAAGCATTTCACTGTGGGGTCTACACCTGTTATATTCGGCGCAGGAGACTAATAACACGTGATTTGATTTGAAATGAACTAAGAGAAATTTGGGGAAATACGATGAAAGATAACCATTTAAGGTCAGAGAACACTACTGGGAAAATCCCTTTCCTGATAGTGCACACTGTCTCTATCTTACCCACACCAGCTATTTAGTACAGTCACTAAATCACAGTCAATGAAATGGAAGGGAAAATACATCAAAAGCAGAGGAAAGCATGAAAATACCCACTATAACAAGTAGGATTTATCTAAACCATACACTTCTATTTCTATCTGTCTCTTGCCTTAAAGCTACCTTTGAAAACACGCACGCACGCACGCAGGCACGCACGCAGGCACGCACGTAGGCACGCACACACACAGGCAGGCAAGCACGCACGCAGGCACGCACGTAGGCACGCACGCAGGCACGCACGTAGGCACGCACGCACGCAGGCACGCACGCAGGCACGCACGCAGGCACGCACGTAGGCACGCACGCACGCAGGCACGCACGCAGGCACGCACGCAGGCTCGCACGTAGGCACGCACGCACGCAGGCACGCACGCAGGCACGCGCACACACACACACACACACACACACACACACACGCACACACACACTAAACGTAGCCCTCTAAAACTGTAGGCTATTATTGCCTTTCTGGTCATTGAAACCCTGACACAAACCACAGCCCTCCTGAGGCCTTGGAGTCATCATCTCAGAGCTCTAAATATGGCCCACACAACCAAGAGCTTCTCTTACAAGTGAGGAGGCTCTGGCTGCATCTCAAATGGCACCATATTCCCTATATAGTGCACTCATTTTTTTTACCAAGGCCAATAAGGCTCTGGTCAAAATTAGTGCACTATGTAAGGAATAGGATGCCATTTGGGATGCAGCCTCTGTTTTATGGACATACTGGGACTATATAAAGCCCGTGTACTGTGAGTAGTTTGAAACGTGAGAGGAGTCTAAGTGTCCTGGACAGGAGTAACAGTAGAGCAGTAGAACAGTAGGGGGTGTTACGGAGGATACTGTGTCGACGGAACAAAGAGATACCGCCATACTATACCATACCACCGCCCTCAGCTAGGATCTGTAAGACCACTATCTGGGTGATCTGGGTCGGTATCAAAGTAGGAGTGCTGATCTAGGATCTGTTCATATAGTGTTATTCATGATGAGCTAAAAGGCTACTCTGAGAATCTTTGTGGATATGGACCCTGTTCTCGATCTCTGCCCTTACGGGACATTTGCGATCATATAGTGTTGTGAGAAGATGTACTCGTGACAGCCAAGCTCACTCATGAGAGAGAGAGAGAGAAAGAGGGAGGGAGATAGAGAGAAACAGATAGACAGAGGGAAGTGGGGAAGAGGGAGCAAGAGAGAGACAGGAGCGAGAGGGGAGAGAGAGAAGGGGGAGATATTGGGGAGAGAGAGTGGGGGGAGAGAGAGGGAGGGAGGAGAGAGAGGAGAGATAGAGAGAGAGAGGGTGCAAAGAAAGAGAGAAGTAATTAATGTTAAGTATTAAAACAGATTAATTAAGTTAATTAAATTGTTTGCTCAATTTCCAGCAGGGAGAAGAGATTGCCAAATTAAATCTGGGATATGCTAGAGGAGGATGAGGACTAGGCATATAATAAAGCCTTTACTTATAACACATGGCAAACAGGAATTATCAAACATAAACACAACCTCTCGCGCACACACACACACACACACACACACACACACACACACACACACACACACACACACACACACACACACACACACACACACACACACACACACACACACACACACACACACACACACACACACACACACACACACACACTCCAGGTCTACAGTACAGTGGCTCCATTGGAGCATGGTATTGTGCTCCCCTGTCTGTCCTCTGTTCCCTCTGCAGTCCTGTGCTGTGCTGACCTCAGGTTTGGTTCTGGTGGCAGATGCCACTGTGATTTAGGCCCTGGGGGACTTAGTGATGCAACCCTGGCCCTGTCACCCTGTCCCGCTCATTACACAGAGTGGTCTCTTAACACAGGCCGACGCTCCAGGACACAGACACAGGAGCTCACGTACACACACACACACACACACACACACACACACACACACACACACACACACACACACACACACACACACACACACACACACACACACGCTCACAGGGTACACGTACACACGCAATCATACACACACAACCACACACACACACAGGGACCCAGAAAACAGAGGATGTCCTTAGGACATTAGGCGTCGTTCCCACAAGCTCCCTTTGAGGGTTTTGGCAAAACGTTATCCCACTGACGTTCTGAGAATGTTCTATAAACATTAAAACATGACATTAACCTCAGGACCATAAGAGGACATTAAGTACAGGTCCCGGTTTGGTCGCAATATAATGTTATAAGGTATTTTGATGTCCATTAGTGAATGCTACGAAAAAGTTCCTATTTGGTTCAGATAGGACGTTATCAATGGGACATTCAATGACCACAAGAGGACCTTTCATTACGGTCAAGAGGACGACACATGATGGTCCCAAGGGAACGTTCTCTGGTGGACCCTTGCCTAGTTCCTTGTAAGTTACCAGGACGTAAGTGAGGACCATATCAGGACCTAGTCTAGTCCAAACAATGGCTTACTGCATCCCCCTCCCCCTAAAAACTAAAAGAGACAAAATAGAGAAGAAAGTGAAGACACAGAAGAGAGAGAAGAGAGGATAAAGCAGCCTGGGTGGAACATAAGGGGAATTCCACGATAACAGTGATGCTGAGACTGAAATGACTGACACGGAACCCAAACCGGCCATTGTGCATAAATTTATTTTGTCGCCCCACACCAAACGCGATCACGACACACAGGTTAAAATATCAAAACAAACTCTGAACTAATTATATTAATTTGGGGACAGGTCGAAAAGCATTAAACATTTATGGCAATTTAGCTAGTTAGCTTGCACTTGCTAGCCTATTTGTCCTATTTAGCTAGCTTGCTGTTGCTAGTGCACCTACTTACACACTTTATATTGCGATTGGCAACTTTCATAAATTAGGTGCATTAGCGCCACTGACCTCGTTCGTCTTTCAGTCACCCACGTGGGTATAACCAACGAGGAGATGGCGCGTGGGTACCTGCTTCTATAAACCAATGAGGAGATGGGAGAGGCAGGACTTGCAGCGCGATCTGCGTCAGAAATAGAACCGATTTCTATTTTAGCCCTTGGCAACGCAGACGCTCGTCGGTGCGCGCGAGCAGTGTGGGTGCAATAATTGAAGAAGATATATTTCTAAATGTATTTTGCAACGCGACGCGAGCGGTGTAGTCAGCCTGTGAGACGTCATTCTGTTACCAAACTTTGCGTCTGTACTGTTCTTCAAGTAAACGTGTTTGTGTAGAAATGTCTGTGGCCATTTTTTTACTGTTAAAAGTAGTCCTTGTGCATAGAGTTAAATGGTTTGTTTAACTTTACAATCATTGGTTTTTGTTTGACATACATTTTAAATTTCAAAAATCGGAGTCTCAGCATCACTCTGTTACCGTGGAGTTGGCCATAAATATTAAGTGGTGTAAGTAGGTACACTATATAGGGAATAGGATGCCATTTGGGACATCCCATGTGTCTCTTCATCTCTCTCTGACCCTCTCCATGGCAGGCTTTAGTCACAGTTCCAGTAATACACAGAGCACTTCCTCTAGTTTAGAGGTCATCACCACAGGTTGACCCCAGGTCACACGCTCTGAACTACCCTAGCTCAACCTGCATCTGGGGACTCCTTCTCTGTTCTTAAACCCTCCCTTCTTCCTCCTCCTCCTCTCAACTCCTCCCTACTTGCACATGCTTCTTCCTCCGTCTTTCTCATTTGTCACCATCTCTCTCTCCCTCCGTCTCCATCCTCCTCTCCCCCGGTTCCCTCCTCCTTCTCCCTCCTCCCTCCTCCCTCCCGTTTCCTCTATCATTGACTGAGTAAGACACTCCTTCATTATGTTATTTCCAGGTGCAGAGGAAGGACTGGTAGACTGCTTCCTTTTCTCTTCATAGTGCACTATTTTTCACCAGAAACATATGGGGCTTAGTGTACTATGTGGGAATAGGGTGCCATTTGGGACTCACCCTCTAGTGGTGTTCCTTAGATAAACATCCAATGGTTAGCATTTAAGAATAGCGGCTAGCCTCTTTAGTGTGACGCCCGGGTAGGACCGTTTTCCATCGGGTGTGGTTGTGTTGACATAGAGGGAGAACGGTGTAGGTGAGACAGTACTCAAGGAAGGCAGAGCATCTGGGGTTGAAACCACACTCCCTCTCCCTCTCCCTCTTCCTCTCCCTCTCTCTCTCTTTCTCGCTCTCTCTTCATCCCATTCATTACCTCTGGTTTCTGACTAACCATCTCAGTCTATGGGTGTCTTGAATCAGAAAGAGACAGAGACAGAGAACGAGAGAGAGCGAGGGGGAGGAGGGTGGAAACAGGAGAAAAGACAATTGGTATGAAAGATGAGACAGGTAATCGTAAGTAACTGAGGAGAAATTGATAAGGGAAAATGGTTTAAATGTGAGGCATACAGTACTGTAGAGAGTGGTTGACTGTAGAGAGAGAGCCACGTGAGACTGTGAAAGGGAATAGAACTGGAGAGGCAGAGAAAGAGGGAAATAGAGAAAACATTGATGGTAAAAAGAGGAGAAAGAGAGAGAGATGGAAGGTAGGTAAAACTGTAAGGTAAAGTAGCATTCCATGGTCAATGAGCAAATCTGGAATGTGGCTCCGTCCTCCTTGGTATGTTCCTCTGGTGTTCTCCTGGCGTTCAACTAGCGTTTCGGCATCGTTCCCGGCCAGCCAGATGTTCTCCTGGCCCAGCGGACACTGAGGAGTCAAGACAAGTGTGTGTGTGTGTGTGTGTGTGTGTGTGTGTGTGTGTGTGTGTGTGTGTGTGTGTGTGTGTGTGTGTGTGTGTGTGTGTGTGTGTGTGTGTGTGTGTGTGTGTGTGTGTGTGTGTGTGTGTGTGTGTGTGTGTGTGTGTGTGTGTGGGGGGGGGAGTATTTCTAGGATCTAAAGTTCCTGTCTTTCCTCTCGTATCTGCAGTGAGTTTAGGACCTAGCCTACACACATCTAGGATTGTTTAAAGTTTCCCATCATTTTACACCTCTTTTTCCCCTCCCTTTTCTTTTTTTTGTACAGTCCTACTGTTCTGAACGGCCCGGTGGAAAGTCCTTAGTTGATCCAAGACTTAACAACGCTGGCTTCAGCCTGACAGAGCAGATATGTCTGCTGAGGCAGTCTAGCATTAATCACTCCCCGGGGGTGAGGGGGTGAGGGAGGGAGGGAGGGATATACTGTAGGGAAAGAATATGAGAGAAGCGGAAAGGAGACCAAGAAATAAATAGAATGCGAGTGATAGAGGTGTATGCAGAGTCAAAAAGCATTTGAGAAACTGTCAACATCATTCTCAACTCACTGTTCATCCCTCAGACACATTCACAAGGTGAAAATACAAAAACACAAGAACAAACATTTGCTTCTAACATGAACTATATCCCTGTAGACCTTCCCCTAAAGCATTGTCACTTACTGTAAGAATATACAGCTATATGTGACAATCCACATGAGACTACCTGACGAGCCTGGGCTTAATGTCAATGGAATATAAAGTATCTGTTTACAATAAAACAGTCTCTTACTATGAGCATATACCGAAAAGTGACAATGCAGGAGAATGGTATTTAAATAGAATAGAGTAGCTAGCTGCAGTAGGGTGAAACAGCATGTTATTCTCCTGTATAGTTACAGTGGTTCCTCTATCTCCAGGATTGTGAGCTTGGCAGTGGGTCCCGGTCAAATGTATTGCACTACAAAGGGAATAGGGTGTCATTTGGGACCTGGCCAGTGTCTCCGGGGTGTCAGAGCGAAGGTAGAGCTAATATTATGTAATGCAGATACAGTAATTAGATGAGGGATGACATTCACTACAGACCCTGGGTAGAAGAAGGTTTACGGAGGTGTATGAAGAGGACAGTATACGAGGGGGTTGTAAAAGAAGGGGATACAGAGGCATAAAAATAAGAACCTCACCAATCCCTCAATCCCCCCGTGTATGTGTGTGTGTGTGTTTCTGAGCCGTAATCCCTATCCCCGCTAACACACCATTCCTAACATGGAATACTAACTGGCCGGAACGGAGACTCACCAAATCTTCTTACACCGAATGCACACGGGCACCATTGATAAGTGTTAAATAAAATAAAATAACATTTTAGGTGTCGACCTTACAGGTGTAGACCTTAGAGTGAAATGCTTACTTACAAGCCCTTAACCAACAATGCAGTTTTAAGGAAAAAATATATATAAAAAAATAATAATTAAAGAGCAGCAGTAAAATAACAGTAGTGAGGCAATATACATGGGGTACCGGTACAGAGTCAATGTGTGGGGGCACCGGTTAGTCGAGGTAATTGAGGTAATATGTACATGTAGGTAGAGTTATTAAAGTGACTATGAATAGATAATAACAGAGAGTAGCAGCACTGCAAATAGTCTATGTTTGATTAGATGTTCTGGAGTCTTATTGCTTGGGGTTAGAAGCTGTTAAGAAGCCTCTTGGACCTAGACTTGGCGCTCCGGCACCGCTTGCTGTGCGGTAGCAAAGAGAACAGTCCATGACTAGGGTGGCTGGAGTCTTTGAGAAATGTGGGCCTTCTTCTGACACCACCTGGTGTAGAGGTCCTGGACAGCAGGAAGCTTGGCCCCGGTGTTATACTGGGCCGTACGCACTACCCTCTGTAGTGCCTTGCGGTCGGAGGCCGAGCAGTTGCCATACTAGGCAGTGATTCAAGCTGTAGAAACTTTTGATGATCTGAGGACCCATGTCAAATCTTTTCAGTCTCCTGAGGGGGAGTAGGTTTTGTCGTGCACTCTTCAGGACTGCCTTGGTGTGCTTGGACCATGTTAGTTTGTTGGTGATGTGGACACCAAGGAACTTGAAGCTCTTAACCTGCTCCACTACAGCCCCGTTGATGAAAATGGGGGCATACTCAGTCCTCCTCAGTCCTTCCTGTAGTCCACAATCATCTCCTTTGTCTTGATCACGTTGAGGGAGAGTATGTTGTCCTTGCACCACACGGTCAGGTCTCTGACCTCCTCCCTATAGGCTGTCTCGTTGTTGTCGGTGATCAGGCCTTTCACTATTGTGTCATCGGCAAACTTAATGATGGTGTTGGAGTCGTGCCTAGCCATGCAGTCCTGAGTGAACAGGGAGTACAGGAGGGGACTGAGCATGCACCCCTGAGAGACCCCTGTGTTGAGGATCAGTGTGGCGGATGTGTTGTTACCTAACCTTACCACCAGGGGGCAGCCTGTTAGGAAGTCCAGGATCCAGTTGCAGAGGGAGGTGTTTAGTCCCAGGGTCCTTGGCTTAGTGATGAGCATTGAGGGCACAATGGTGTTGAAAGCTGAGCTGTAGTCAATGAATAGCATTCTCAAATAGGTGTTCCTTTTGTCCAGGTGGGAAAGAACAGTGGGGAGTGCAAGAGAGAATGCAAAATCTGTGGATCTGTTGGGGCAGTATGCAAATTGGACTGGGTCTAGGGTTTCTGGGATAATGGTGTTGATGTGAGCCATGACCAGCCTTTCAAAGCACTTCATGGCTACAGACGTGAGTGCTACTGGTCGGTAGTTATTTAGGCAGGTTACCTTAGGGTTCTTGGGCACAGGGACTATGACGGTCTGCTTGAAACATGTTGGTATTACAGACTCAGACAGGGAGATGTTCAAAATGTCAATGAAGACACTTGCTAGTTGGTCAGCGCATGCTCGGAGTACACGTCCTGGTAATCCATCTGGCCCTGTGGCCTTGTGAATGTTGACCTGTTTAAAGGTCTTACTCACATTGGCTCCGGAAAGCGTGATCACACAGGCGTCCGGAACAGCTGATGCTCTCATGCATGCTTCAGTGTTACTTGCCTCGAAGCGAGCATAGAAGTAATTTTGCTTTTCTGGTAGGCTTGTGTCACTGGGCAGCTCTCGGCTGTGATTCCCTTTGTAGTCTGTAATAGTTTGCTAGCCCTGTATATCCGACGAGCGTGGGAGCCGGTGTAGTGCGATTAGATCTTCGTCCTGTATTGATGCTTGGCTGATTGATGGTTTGTCGAAGGGCATAGCAAGATTTCTTATAAGCTTCCTGGTTAGAATCCTGCTCCTTGAAAGCGGCAGCTTTAGCTCGGATGTTGCCTGTATTCCATGGCTTCTGGTTGGGGTATGTACGTACAGTCACTGTGGGGACAACATCACCGATGCGCTTATTGATGAAGCCAGTGACTGATGTGGTGTACTCCTCAATGCCATCGGAAGAATCCCTGAACATATTCCAGTCTGTGCTAGCAAAACAGTCCTATAGCTTAGCATCATTTTTATTTTACCTCATTTTTATTGACACTGGTGCTTCCTGCTTTAATTTTTGCTTGTAAGCAGGAATCAGGAGGATAGAATTATGGTTAGATTTGCCAAATGGAGGGCGAGGGAGAGCTTTGTATGCGTCTCTGTGTGTGGAGAAAAGGTGGTCTAGAGTTTTTTCCCTCTGGTTGCACATTTAACATGCTGGTAGAAATTAGGTAAAACGGATTTAAGTTTCCCTGCATTAAAGTCCCCGGCCACTAGGAGCGCCGCCTCTGGATGAGCATTTTCCTGTTTGCTTATGGCCGTATACAGCTCATTGAGTGCGGTCTTAGTGCCAGCATCGGTTTGTGGTGGTAAATAGACAGCTACGAATAATACAGATGAAAACTCTCTTGGTAAATAGTGTGATCTACAGCTTATCATGAGATACTCTACCTCAGGCGAGCAAAACCTCGAAACTTCCTTAGATATCGTGCACCATCTGTTGCTTACAAATATCCATAGACCGCCACCGTCCAACCTGTCGATACAGTGTATAACCCACCAGATGTATGTTATTCAGTGAAACAAGATATTACAGTTTTTAATCTCCCTTTGGTAGGATATACATGCTTGTAGTTCGTCTAATTTATTATCCAGTGATTGTACGTTGGCCAATAGTACCGGTGGCAAAGGCAGATTAGCCACTCGTCGCTGGATCCTCGCAAGGCACCCTGATCTCCTTCCGTGAAACCTCCGTCTCTTTCTCCAGCGAATGATGGGGATGTGGGCTTCTTCGGGTGTCTCGAGTAAATACCTCTCGTCCGACTCATTAAAGAAAAATTATTTGTCCAGTTCAAGGTGAGTAATTGCTGTTCTGATGTCCGGAAGCTCTTTGCGGTCATAAGAGACGGTGCAGCAACATTATGTACAAAATAAGTTACAACCAATGTGAAAAAAACTAAAATAGCACGGTTTGTTAAGAGCCCATAAAACGGCAGCCATCCCCACCGGCGCCATCTGTGTGTGCGTGTGCGTGTATGTGTTGATAGATGGCCCCGATTAGCTGGGACTGACTGTTGAGTGATTGCAATCTAACTGCGGTGGAAAGGCAGTTCACTGAACAGTGATATCAAAAGCAGAGAGTGATTAATACCGCTGCATTCTAATGGCTGAAAAACCAATCACTCCTCTCAGATCAGCAACATGGGTGGGAGGATCCCAAAGCCTCTGTGTGTTTGTGTGTGTGTGTGTGTGTGTGTGTGTGTGTGTGAGTGTTTGAGAGGTGTGTGTGTGTCTTCTTTACTGCTCATACAATTGATGACCCTGACTCTGAGAACTCTGGATAAAAAGAGTACACACCTAGAACCAGGCTCAGGCCCTAGAACATCCCCACCGTCTCTCTCTCTCTCTCTCTCTCTCTCTCTCTCTCGCTCTCTCTCTCTCTCTCTCTCTCTCTCTCTCTCTCTCTCTCTCTCTCTCTCTCTCTCTCTCTCTCTCTCTCTCTCTCTCTCTCTCTCTCTCTCTCTCTCTCTCTCTCTCTCTCTCTCTCTCTCTCTCTCTCTCTCTCTCTCTCTCTCTCTCAGACAGTATTTCTCTCTGTATCTTTCTCTCCCTCACCCAAATGACCCCACCCTCCTCACTTGCACACTGACACACTGACTTTCGCACCGACCCATCCTCATCCTTATCTTTACTCTATCTATCTCCACATCTATTAGGCATACCTGTAACCTAGCAACAGAGCGGAACTAAGGCCATCCCCCACCTGCTCCCTCAGTTGACAGCCAGAGCTAACTGCCAATCAGATTTGTCTTGGTGATGGACCGACGACCAATCACGGGATTAGAGAAAGAGAGATGTGACAATATCCCTTGCTCCACACCCTTGCGGACCATGATACCGACCTGGGAACATAAATAGACACATGCACGCATCCACACACAGGTACATGCACACAAACGAACGAACGAACTGCACGCACACAGACATATTTCCCACGCTTGAAGTCGCAAGAAGACAGGAGCATGCTCACTTGCCTGTTGATTTTATAAAAACTGCTGTTTTTGTTAGCAGACTGAGGGAAGGCTACCTATAGTACTACCACACACACACACACACACACACACACACACACACACACACACACACACACACACACACACACACACACACACACACACACACACACACACACACACACACACACAATGCTTTTAAACACGTAGCTACCATACACAGAATGCTCATATATTCACATAATACCCACCCAGAAACAAACAATTCCTCCATATTCATCTGCACACAACAATCAGACAATACACCTAACTCAACCACTTAACCAGAATACAATGCTGGTTAACTCATCTAAAGGCTCACACGCACATACACACACACACACGCCGAAGCTAAAGCTACCCTTAATATGGTTTAGTTACTGGAAATGTCATGGACTACAACTTGCAAGAAGGGAAATGAAAGGGAAAGGGAGATACCTAGTCAGTTGCACAACTGAATGCATTCAACCGAAATGTGTCTTCCGCATTTAACCCAACATCCAGGCGACATCCACGTCATCGGCGCCCGGGGAGCTGTTGTTGGGTGTTAAATGTCTTGCTCAAGGGCAGATCACTCTGGAATCACACGTTAACATAATGTTTAATGTAGCCTATTAAAGACAATAACGATGTTTCAGGTGACAATTAGGCAGGTCTGATGAGGAAAAAGAAAGGCAATTCTTGCACCCATATTCACCCATATTTTCATTTATTTTTCATAAAAAAAGAAGCGTGTAGTTCCAGTAGTTAGCTACACCGCTACATGGTAAAAACAAGTTATTAACAACTGAGAGCACCACCAAGATTTAAATTTAGTTCAACTACCATCAAGCTTCTACAAAATGTAAATAAATTACTATTTGAACTACATGTAGTTGAACACACACTCACACTCACGTGCACACGCTCACGCTCACGCACACGCACACACACACACACACACACACACACACACACACACACACACACACACACACACACACACACACACACTAACACACACACACACACACACACACACACACACACACACACACACACACACACACACAGATGGGGTTGAGATAATATATGTCCTGATGGGCTTGTACGACCATGATATCTGATCCTTCAGTCTCGTCTCCTCTGACTGGAGTATCTCTAGAAGGAGACAGAGTTGGCAGTCTTCAAAAATACTACACCCTAACCACCTCCCTCCAACTGAGAAAACATACCCTGAAACGGTTTCCATCTTATCCCTCTCTCTTCTCCTCTGTGATATCTATCAATGCTTCTATTTCTCTCCATTTATCCATCTCGCTCTTCATCTCGTCGCCTCTCCATATGGGAGTGTGTAAGAGGTGTGACGGTGTAGCATACTGCCATGTGTTTTTGCTTTTATGGCACCAGGACCTGTTGTGTGTGTGTGTCGGTGTGTCACTGTGCCCCCTCCTCGCTCTCTCTCTCTCTCTCTCTCTCTTTCTCTCTGTCCCCCTCTTTTTCCCTATCTTTATCTCCCTCTCTCTCTGTCTCTCACTCTTTTTCCCCTCTATGTATCTCTCTCTCTGTCTCCCTCCCTCTCACCCCCCCTCTCTCACTCTCTTTTACATATTCTCTCCATACAGCCAGCGTCGAGGCCTGTGATCTTTAGGTGAGAGGAGGAGAGCACGTAGATACGAGAAGGATTTATACAACGAGCAAAGTGATGATGCTGTATGTGGCTGCTATGAAAGTGAACTGTATGTATGGGTGATCAGGGATGTGTTCATTCCGCTGATTCTGTTGCAAAATATTTCTTAAACAGAAGCAAACGGAACAAAACTGGAAAACTGAAACTCTCTCTGTCTCCCTCCCTCTCACCCCCCCTCTCTCACTCTCTTTTACATATTCTCTCCATACAGCCAGCGTCGAGGCCTGTGATCTTTAGATGAGAGAATTCCTGACTCCTGCCTGCACCGCATTCATATGTTTATTTTCCCACTCTTCCTCTCTCTTTCTCCCTCTCCCTCTACCCCTCTCACTACACCCCGCCCCACCCCCTCTTGTCTTTTTAAATTCCATTTCTCTATTTTCACTAGATTCTGTCAAAACACAGCAAACGGGACCTGGTATACCTTTGAATTGTAAGATGTTTCTCTCTCTATATATATCTTTCCACATACAGTATGTCTGTCACGATCGTGTGGCGGATTGACGGACCAAAATGCAGCAGTTGGAAAATAAGCCATCTTCTTTTATTTTAAAAGATGACAAACAATAAACACGAAACACTTAAACAAAATAACAAAACAACAAAACGACCGTGAAGCTACAAACGTTGTGCACATACATACAGGCTACAAACGTTCTACATAGACAATTACTCACAACCAATGAGAGCCTATGGCTACCCTAAATAAGGCTCCCAATCAGAGACAACCGAAATCAGCTGTCTCTAATTGGGAACTCATTCAGGTAACCATAGACTCTCCTAGACAACTAAACATACATAGACAACGCTAGACATCTGAACTCAACACAAACCCATATACTACACCCAATAACCCCTTTACCATAGAAACACCCAAAACCAACAAAACACAAACATTCCCCATGTCACACCCTGACCTAATTAAAATAATAAAGAAAACAAAGAATACTAAGGCCAGGGCGTGACATAACCCCCCCCTTAAGGTGCGAACTCCGGGCGCACCATTACACAGTCTAGGGGAGGGTCTGGGTGGGCTTCCATCCACGGTGGCGGCTCCGGCTCTGGTTGTGGTCCCCACGTCACCACAGTCCCTAACCACCTCCTAGGCTTCCTCCAAATGACCCCCCTCCACATTAACCCCATTGCATTAAGGGGCAGTTCCGGACTAAGGGGCAGCTCCGGACTAAGGGGCAGTACCAGGGTCAGGGGCAGTACCAGGGTCAGGGGCAGTACCAGGGTCAGGAGCAGTACCAGGGTCAGGGGCAGTACCAGGGTCAGGGGCAGCACCAGGGTAAGGGGCAGCACCAGGGTAAGGGGCAGCTCCGGACTGAGGAATGGCAGCTCCGGACTGAGGAATGGCAGCTCCGGACGGAGGGACTGCAGCTCCGGACTGAGGGACGGCCCATGGCTGGCTGACAGATCTGGCTGCTCATGGCTGGCTAACGGATCTGGCTGCTCATGGCTGGCTAAAGGATCTGGCTGCTCATGGCTGGCTGACGGATCTGGCTGCTCATGGCTGGCTGACGGATCTGGCTGCTCATGGCTGGCTGACGGATCTGGCTGCTCATGGCTGGCTGACGGATCTGGCTGCTCATGGCTGGCTGACGGATCTGGCTGCTCATGGCTAGCTGACGGATCTGGCTGCTCATGGCTGGCTGACGGATCTGGCTGCTCATGGCTAGCTGACGGATCTGGCTGCTCATGGCTGGCTGACGGATCTGGCTGCTCATGGCTAGCTGACGGATCTGGCTGCTCATGGCTAGCTGACGGATCTGGCTGCTCATGGCTAGCTGACGGATCTGGCTGCTCATGGCTAACTGACGGATCTGGCTGCTCATGGCTAGCTGACGGATCTGGCTGCTCATGGCTAGCTGACGGATCTGGCTGCTCATGGCTAGCTGACGGATCTGGCTGCTCATGGCTAGCTGACGGATCTGGCTGCTCATGGCTGGCTGACGGATCTGGCTGCTCATGGCTGGCTGACTGATCTGGCTGCTCCTGTCTGATTGGCGGCTCTGGCAGATCCTGTCTGGTTGGCGGCTCTGGCAGATCCTGTCTGGTTGACGGCTCTGGCAGATCCTGTCTGACGGACGGCTCTAGCGGCTCCTGTCTGGCTGGCGGCTCTAGCGGCTCCTGTCTGGCGGACGGCTCAGTGGGCTCATGGCAGACGGGCGGCTTTGCAGGCTCATGGCAGACGGGCGGCTTTGCAGGCTCATTGCAGACGGATGGCTCAGATGGCGCTGGGGAGACGGATGGCTCAGATGGCGCTGGGGAGACGGATGGCTCAGATGGCGCTTGGCAGACGGGCAGTTCAGTCATCGCTGTGCAGACGGCAGACTCCTGCCGGCTGAGGCGCACTGTAGGCCTGGTGCGTGGTGCCGGGACTGGTAGCACCGGGCTGGGGACACGCATCTCAGGGCTAGTGCGGGGAGAAGGAACAGGGCATACTGGACCCTGGAGACGCACATTAGGCCTAGTGCGTGGTGCCGGCACTGGTGGTATCGGGCTGGGAACACGCATCTCAGGGCTAGTGCGGGGAGAAGGAACAGGGCATACTGGACCCTGGAGACGCACATTAGGCCTAGTGCGTGGTGCCGGAACTGGTGGTACCGGGCTAGGGACACGCATCTCAAGGCTAGTGCGGGGAGCAACAACAGGGCACACTGGACTCTCAAGGCGTACTATAGGCCTTGTGCGTGGTACCGGTACTGGTGGTACCGGGCTGAGGACCCGCACATCAGGGCGAGTACGGGGAGAAGGAACAGTGCGTACAGGACTCTGGAGACACACAGAGGGCTTGGTGCGTGGTGTAGGCACTGGTGGTAATGTGCTGGAGACACGCACCACAGGGCTAGTACGTGGAGGAAGAACAGGGCTCTGGAGACACCCAGGAAGCTTGATGCGTGGTGAAGGCACTGGTGGTAATGGGCTGGAAACACGCACCTCAAAGCTAGTGCGGGGAGCAGGAACAGTGCGTAAAGGGCTCTGGAGACGCACCTTAGACCTAGTGCTTGGTGCCGGAACTAGTGGTACAGGGCTGGGGACATGCATCTCAGGATGAGTGCAAAAAGTAGGAACAGGACACACCGGGTTGTGAAGGTGTACTGGAGACCTGGTGTGTATAGCCGGCATCAAATCTTCCGGAACTTTAACACAAGTTTCAGGCTGAGTACGAGGAACTGACACAGGTAGCATCGGACAGCTAATACGCTCCTCAGGGAGAATGCATTGCATACTCTGCCAAACCAACAGCTCTCTCTCTTCACTCTCCTCCAATTTCGTCAACAACTCTTCGAATGTCTCATAATCTCCCCTTCGTTCACTCTCCTCCAATCTGTCCAATAACTCCTCGACACACTCAGACTCACCCCTCAACTTCGCCGACTGCTCCAAGTGCCCCCCTCCAAAAAAAATTTTGTGCTGTCTCTTGGGCTTATTCCCGTGTCGCCGTGCTGCCTCCATCTCTGCCTTGGGGCAGTGATATTCCCCTGGCTGTGACCAGGGTCCTCTCCCGTCTAGAATTTCCTCCCACGTCCAGGAGTCTTGACATTGCTGCTGTTGCTTTGTTTTCCGCTGCTTGGTCCGATGGTGGGTAATTCTGTCACGATCGTGTGGCGGATTGACGGACCAAAATGCAGCAGTTGGAAAATAAGCCATCTTCTTTTATTTTAAAAGATGACAAACAATAAACACGACACGAAACACTTTAACAAAACGAACAAAAAACAACAAACGACCGTGAAGCTAAATAACGTTGTGCACTTACACACACAGGCTACAAACGTTCTACATAGACAATTACTCACAACCAATGAGAGCCTATGGCTACCCTAAATAAGGCTCCCAATCAGAGACAACCGAAATCAGCTGTCTCTAATTGGGAACTCATTCAGGTAACCATAGACTCTCCTAGACAACTAAACATACATAGACAACGCTAGACATCTGAACTCAACACAAACCCATATACTACACCCAATAACCCCTTTACCATAGAAACACCCAAAACCAACAAAACACAAACATTCCCCATGTCACACCCTGACCTAACTAAAATAATAAAGAAAACAAAGAATACTAAGGCCAGGGCGTGACAATGTCTCTCTCTCTGTTTTCACAGCTTCTGAAGAGAGAGATTAAAGTGGGTAAATTAGAGAATAAATGAGTCTCTGGTTGGAACGGGGGAAGTTGAGAGAAAGAGCATCGGTAGAAAGAGAGCAGAGGAGAGAGAAACATCTCTTCTGTCGACACTAGTTTACACATCTGCCACGACAAATATCATCCATTTTACACCAGTTTTACACCATTTACACCATTTTACACCATTTTATGGCCATGAGAATATGGAAATATGATACAAGGTTGTTATTGAATGAAAGCTAGAGTGCAGAGCAGACCACCCAACTAAACACCAGACTTCACAGTAACCACCAAGAACTCACTTTCACCTGTAAAAATCTTACTGAGACCAAGCATAGACAGGAAAGCTCCAGTTATATCATTTTTAACGACCAACATTTTTATTTAAAGAATTCCAGTTGGCTGATAAATTACAGGAATGGAATTCAGGCTCTTCCCAGAATAAAAGAGTGTCACTGACAGTGGGTTTGAGGAGGTGAGGAGGAGGGAGGAGAGGGATTGGAGAGACAATGGGAGTGTCGGTCGGTGAGCTGAGAGACAGAGAGCCTCTTTGTTCCCTGCTCTCATCCCCGCTCTGAGGAGGGAGATATGACAGCATGGGGATTGTAGTGTGTGTGTGAGTGTGTGTGAGTGCGTGAGAGACAGAGAGAGAGAAGCAGTTAGCAGTTATACTATGAAGGCTTGGCTTGGAGAGGTTTGCACCTGTTCACGGACAGCTGTTGTGTTGTGCATTAAAGTCCACAAGCGAAGGGAAAAGGTGAGAGGAGGAGAGCACGTAGATACGAGAAGGATTTATACAACGAGCAAAGTGATGATGCCGTATGTGGCTGCTATGAAAGTGAACTGTGTGTATGGGTGATCAGGGATGTATTCATTCCGCTGATTCTGTTGCAAAATGTTTCTTAAACAGGAGCAAACGGAACAAAACTGGAAGGGACCTACCTGAATTTGTCCAACAGAAACTCACATTTTAGTTGCAAAACAGAACGTTGCATCTGTTTGGATGAATGATTACACCACAGATCATCTAGATACAGGCAAGAGTGTGCAAGGCGGTGTTAAATGTGTCACTGTCTTTCACCTTGATTACTCCAATTTGTCTCGCGACCTGTGGGACCCGTTCCCCCGTTCTAAACTCTCATTTGTAGGCTAGGTTGTAGCAACCTCATGATGGGTATTATGTAGGGCAAATTTGAGTATCATGTAAATTTAGTAGCCTAAACCGATCAATGTTACATTGAGCTGGGTGAATGGAATATGAATGACAGTCATCCAATATACTGTAATAGAAGTAGCAAAGGCCATGCTCATAAAAAAATGGTCATCCCTAATCTTGAACGGCGTGTGTGTGTGTGTGTGTGTGTGAGACTGTGTGTGTGTCCGTTATTGTATGCCTGCGTGTGTGTGTGTGTGTGTGTGTGTGTGTGTGTGTGTGTGTGTGTGTGTGTGTGTGTGTGTGTGTGTGTGTGTGTGTGTGTGTGTGTGTGTGTGTGTGTGTGTGTGTGTGTGTGTGTGTGTGTGTGTGTGTGTGTGTGTGTGTGTGTGTGTGTGTGTAACAGGGCCCACTGTCCCAGAGCCCAGAGCAGGGCAAATACTTAGCACGCAGGAAGGATTGTGTGGTTGTGGCTTAGCCAAAGAGTGGAGGCTGGCTAGTGTTTTCTAAAGACTAGGAAAAGAACAGAGTAGGTGAGATCTGACTTGTGGGCAGTTTGTAATGGTTATGGTGAGTGAGACCGAGTGAGAGTGGAGAAGAGACAGAGACAGAGCATATGGGGGAGAGAGAGAGAGAGAGAAAAGGAAAGAGAAGAGAGAAACTAGACAAGTGAGTGGGGAGTGTTGAGTCTGGACTATATGTGTGTGTGAAATTTGATGTGTGTTTGCAGGTGCATGATACTTATCCTTGCGTGTGTGTGTGTGTGTTTGTGTGTGTGTGTGTGCAGCATACATATGCAACAAGTTCTCACAGGCTCACTGCAGAATCCAACGTTTGTCCATAAGTGTCAAATTTCAAAGGTTAAGTTTAGGCATTCATTCCGAATCGAAACTTTCCGATGTGGCTTTGTTTTGAAGACTGCTCATTCAGAAATGCTAGCGGCCATGACTGAAGCCAAACAAGAGTGGTCTTAGGAGTGTGGTTTGTTGTGGGTGTGTAATGTTTGCATATCGTACCCTGGCAGGTACTGTTGTGTGTCCCTTCTGAATCACCGTGGCAACAACATAGCCACTTCCTTAACCCTCCTGTTGTATGCGTTTCATGTTAATGCATTACGTGTTCCGGTCCAAAATGACCGCCCCCATTATAGCTGATTATAAATCCATAATAATACATATATTATCACCTAATGTTGTGTTAGATCTTTTTATCAACTTAAGTTCTTGTGAACATGACAAGTTTTGAACTTCTATTTGCTATTTATGGCCTCATTGACTTGAGCTCATACAACTCGTTTTTGAGTAAAAAAAGCATAACGTATGGATTAATTAGACTACAACAAATATACACATACTACTTTGTGTCAAAGTTTAACAAGGACTCTCTCCTCCTCACCAGTGTCATGAGCAAAGATATGATCAAGAGCCTCACATACAGTATATCGTTTGGTCATTGTGCTGCCACAGAACGAATTGTGAGCAAAGCCTCAAAAAAGCTTTATATACTAGAGCTCCGAGAAAAGTTCTATATATTATTGAAGCAATGTTGCAATTGTTTGTGAGAATGCCAACAGGTGTGGTTCCCGTGAGGGAAAGATTCTATTGGGGAAGGTCCCGTGGGGGTTGCCATGGAAGCCAAGAAGGGGAGTGAGGAGTGTGTGTGTGTTTGTGTGCTCAAACACACATGCATGTGGGTGTCTGGGAGAGGAGTGGGTCCATCTGATGAATGGGCATGTGCCTGAACTCAATTTTATACACTAATTGTAGTCTCACCCACTCATTTCTAATGACCGGTCATTTTTGACCGGGAACACCACAGGTGTACAAAAGTTAAGTAAAACACCCAAAATATTATGAAAATCAGCCAAATGTGTTTTGTGTGTTCAGTTGCCCTGTGTGGACAAAGTCATGGAACCTTATGATAATTAGATTAAATGAACTACATTTTTCAGAGAGAAACTTGTAAATCAGTCCAATTCGACCGGAACACAGCAGGAGGGTTAAAATAGTGACTCCCTTAAAATAGTCAGATTTAATCTAAGATAAATTGATAATTCTTAAATTAATTTCGATTTTTTTTTTGTCGTGGTGGTCTCAATCGTGCAATTTTACATCTTGCTAATGTGTTCGGTGCAGTATTTCTCAAGTAAAAACATTTGCATAAATGTTCTTTGTCAGTGCACTGCATGCAGTCTGTCGACTCAGTAAAGTATGTCTGTGCGCTAAGGACTGATTTCTGAGAACAATAACATGTCTACAACTTCATCACCTGCAAGATTGTCAAACTATCGTAAATAAAGCACAAGCTACACTCTGTTTATTAATGCCCCAAATCACTTGCTAGCTAGCTAAGTTCCAACTCTGTGTTTGTCAATGAAGCTAGCAAGTAGTAGCTAGCAGGCACATTGAGCAGCCAGGCCACAGTCAGCTTTTCAAGTCACTGGCGAGTGCTTCAGTGCCATTTAGTTTTTTACAACTTTCTCACTATCTTTTACAAGAACGTGTGTCTGTGTGGAAGTGTTTCATAAGGAATCGTGTTACAAAACAGATAGCAGGACGACACAAGATGCTCCCGAATTGGTTTTGGAATATTGATAAGTTGCAGTTGGAATACAGGTGCGCTCTGATCGTTTCAATTCTCATTTGCCAAGAAAAGGTGGCAGACTCGAGTGATTGACACTATCAAACACATCGGCAAACGTCCACTCAATAAAGGGCTTAGGGGCCAAGGGTTCTTTCAACATAACATTGGCGACGCGTTGCCTTACGTAAACGAGTCTGAGGTGCTGCGTAATGAGCCGGTCTGTCTCACTGTCTGGAGGTTCTGGCTGCTATGATTGGATAGAACACGTGCGGATGATAGAGTGCAATCGACACAGCTGCTTCTCTCGTTTTTGTTGGCACTGGGCAAGTGGGTATGATTGTAACCCATACCCAACGGACTCACTAACAAAACTCTGTTTTGGACGAGACTGACAGTATGATCAAAAATATTCCTACAGTATTTACACTTTGTAGTCAATTTTTACACTAGAATTCACAAAAACAACTCCACGGTTAGGTGTAGACATTAATTCCAAATGGTTAAGGGTTAACCTTTTACTGCAGTGGGCTAAATCAGGGTCACACAGAGTGTTTCTTAATAGTCTTAAACACATCTACTTTGAAACAAAAGTATACGCCTCACATACATGGTTATGGGCTTAGAAAAATAGTACACCTGTACCATGTCAAATATAGAGTTGAGACTGAAATAAGACTGAAATATAACAAAACCATTTGACATAGAAACACCGGATTTCCTGCAGTTATTAATTATGAAATTACGGACAATATTTATAACATTCCACCCATGAGGCCACAAGAGGGAGATTTGGTAATTTGACTGCAGGAAAGGTTTTAAGGTTTGAAAAAAATAGTGCCGAGCAACCCACTCAGCCAGAGCTCACAGTTTACACCCATAACCCTTTCCCACTTTATGGTAATAGTGCTCACCATTGCCCCTAGTGGCCGGTTTTGAAGTCATCTCCATAGGTCCTGCTTACCTGGATGGACGACGAATTTCGCAGTAGATCTTCAGTGACCTGGCTGGCATATGTGTGCATGTGTGTGTGTGTGTGTGTGTGTGTTTTTGTGCCTCAGGACAGAGCTAGTCTCTCATTACCAGCTGTTTCCTGCAGTCCAGCACTAATGAGGAGCCTAACTATCACCAAGGTAATCAAGGTCAACCCTGGGCCAGGCCACAACACAACACACTGTCAGCTCACACCACACACACACTACAACATGTCTACGTACGGTGAAGGGGGGGGGGGGGGTGGTTGTTTGTGTGTGTTTGTGTGTGAGTGTGTGTGTGTGTGTGTGTGTGTGTGTGTGTGTGTGTGTGTGTGTGTGTGTGTGTGTGTGTGTGTGTGTGTGTGTGTGTGTGTGTGTGTGTGTGTGTGAGTGAGTGAGTGAGTGAGTGAGTGAGTGAGTGAGTGAGTGAGTGAGTGAGTGAGTGAGTGAGAGAGAGGGGGGGGGGGAGCCACATGGCTAAACAGAGTAAGGCTGGGCCAGTCAAGGGGAAGGAAGGGAGTGTGATGCCATGTGATGTTATGCTGTCCCTCCCCTACTCTACTCTACCACTCCTCCAAGTGACAACACTAAACACAAGGAGAGACAGAGAGAGAGGGAGGGAGAGAGTGTGAGATATTTAGAGGGAAGAGTTAAATTAAATGAAAAGAGCAATACTTATCTTCTTAGTCCCCTCCATCAAGGCCAGCCTTAGAAAGACACAGCCAGCTAACGTCATAGCAACAGGAGGGGGATTGAGAGAGAGGAGGGAGGGAAAGAAAGCGGTAGAGTAGGGTCTGAGAAGAGTAAAGGAGGTACGCACCCAGAAAGAGAGACACGAGAGGTAGAGAGGCAGAAACGGGGAGGCACAGAGGAAGAGCGTGAGAAAGGAGGCGCGTCCAAAAAGGTCATAGTCGCAAGATAAGAGAGGGAACGAGAGGGAGAGGGATGAAAAGTTGAATGGACGAAAGAGGGAAAAGAGAGGTCGAAACAAAGAGGATTGGCACATAGCCAGCAGTACAGTAAAGGCCGAGCCATCCCCTCCTCCCCTCATACCTCCTCCTCTCTAACCTCTACTGGGCAGATGTACCTGTGTTTATCATTGGTCTTCTCTCATTATCCTCCCTGAATAATGAATGAGCTCTGTATCAATAATTCAGCTTTAATTAGCTCACCAACACCAGCCACGCTAGAATGCTGCCCAGAAGAGACGATCTCAAAACTTTTGCACGTTACCCTTTTGTTAACACTCTTTTTCTCCACCCTGTATCACCCATCTCTCTCTCCCTCTCCCCCTTCCCTATCTCTTCATGTAAATGTGATATCGTTGGCAGGTTAAGTGCAGGGCTGGGACTCCTCCCCAGATACTGCCAGGTACACACACACGCATGCAAGCCCACCAGGCCCGGTGCCAGAAGGAATCAGTTGGACGGGGTGGGGTGTCGTTTCCTATTCAGGGAGGTGCCAACAGCCTACTTTATTGTGATGGGCGGGGTTGGAATTCCCATTGTTATAGAGCATTTGAAACCCGTAATAAAATGCACAGCATACATACCTATTGCAACGTTCCACTCGTTGAAGTGGCCTGCTGGTGATCAGTACAGTTGGCATTACCAGTACACTGATCTATGACTTCAGCACCATGGACAGATACGTATCTTCGTATAATGCATAACATACAGAAATACACTGAGATTTCAATGAAATTCTAATGTTTTTACTAACACTCACTATTTGCAAACCAAGGCAAGAGGAACTCTCGACAAGTAATTAAGTACTGGGGCTCCCGAGTGGCATAGCGATCTAAGGCACTGCGTTTCTGTGCTTGAGGCGACACTACAGACACCCTGGTTCAAATCCAGGCTGTATCACATCTGGCTGTGATTGGGAGTCCCATATGGCGGTGCACAATTGGCCCAGCGCGTCCGGGTTTGGCCCGGTATAGGCCGTCATTGTAAATAAGAATTTGTACTTAAATTAAATAAATGAAGGTAAAACATGTATTTTTTAAATAAAGTAGAATGGGAGGCATCCAAAATGGAATTGCCTTCATATAATGATACAATTACAATAATCACTCTGTTAAATTGAAGGCTAGAACACATTTTTCGGTGGAACAGGCCTACTGTAGTCTACCTTTTTGATCCAACTTGTGTGCTCATGCCTGGCCATTTGCGAAATAGTCCCATTATGGTTCTTTTGAACCGATCGCCACCGCTTGTGTCAAATAGTTGAAGAAATGATATGATACAATTCATTGTTTGATGCTACAATATTAATAACATGAAATGACTTAAATACAAAGGTCAATTTATTTCAACACTTTACAAAGAGAAATACGCAGAGAATGTCAATGTCATATCAACGCAATGAAGATGAAATGATTTCATATCATTGCTGTGTGTTGGACTGCCATTTTAAAACTACAAAACAATAGCTTTAAAAAAAGGCCAAACAAAACAAAACAAGTATTCCTATAGGACACAATAGCGAGACGAATTATGAACATTTTGAAATTACAATGAAATGACAAACTTAAGTATACCTTCTGTTCAGCGGCACTTGTTGCATCAGACGAGGCATTCTGTTGAGCAAACCAATTTCTAATATCCATTTTGATCACAGTAAAGAAACAAGTTAAGGTAACCTACTATCGAAACGGAACAATCACTGAGGCACACGTTTACCTAACGCTCCACCCACCTATTCATATGAATCAGCGGTAAACAGAGACGTGTGCTTCATGATAGGTCTAAAACCCTGTCAGTCATTATTACTTGAGCCATATTTCATTTAACTTAACAAAACAATAATTGTTGGGGTAATTTACACTTTAAATGGGATGAATATCATACATAAGTGTTATAGCAACAACAACAACAATCAGTCATGCTAAATTTCAATCAACCATGTATTTTAGTATTATTATTATTTGGATGGGCAAAGAGGTACAGTGGAACGGGAACGGCCCCCGTAGGCCCGCCTACAACGCCGGGACTCAGGCAGGCCAGGCAGGGACACACAAACATGCACGCACATTCACACACATACACACACATACACACTCCCAGCCCAGTATCTCTAGCAGTCTTCTAGTAGTCTAACGGTGCCATGGGTGTCTCATGGTAAAGAGATTAGGGAGGAGGGCCAAAGTCACAATAAAATATCCCTACCAGAAGCTTATATCTCACCAGGGGCCCAAATACAGTGTGTGTGTGTGTGTGTGTGTGTGTGTGTGTGTGTGTGTGTGTGTGTGTGTGTGTGTGTGTGTGTGTGTGTGTGTGTGTGTGTGTGTGTGTGTGTGTGTGTGTGTGTGTGTGTGTGTGTGTGTGTGTGTGTGTGTCTGTGTACCGGTCTGGAAGTCCAAATACAGTGTGCTCCAATAAGACTCACTGCTGGATCGATTGGGCTCAGACTACACCTCGGTTGACAAGCCGGGCCTGTTGTTCACTGCATCGATTCACCGTGTGTGTGTGTGTACAAAAGAGTGAGAAACAGAGAGAGAGCGAGAGAGAGAGAGAGAGAGAGAGAGAGAGAGAGAGAGAGAGAGAGAGAGAGAGAGAGAGCGAGAGAGAGAGAGAGAGAGAGATGACAAGAGAGAGACGAGGAATCTATTTGTGCATGCATGGTGTTTGTGCGAGTGTCTGTGTAATTGGTATCCTTCCTAAAGGCCAGCATGGCTTGATATAGACACAACCATTAAACAACCATCAATAAGCAACAATAGTGTGTGTGTGATGCTAAATGCCCCTCTTGGAGTTGGCAGCTGGCATCCACCTGACTCCAGACAGCCTAAAGCAACATGGCCTAAAGCAGCATATCAGACCGTAGTGGATCGCTTCAGACCAATGTTCCCTCTCATTTGTTTCTGGTCTGATGAACATTGTGAAAATTCGGTGCAACTTCCAGCCGCGTTTACTGTGAACACTGAGGATGTACTTTAAGGTACTGTTTTAACAGTGGCCAGGTAGGCTGCTGTGGCTATTTGATCATGATGTAGGCCAACCAGAGTGTCCTACCATCAAAAACAATGGAGAAAAACACATCCCATAACATTTTACATGGAAATGTTCTGTCAGTAGCAGCCATTGTGGGATGTTCAATGTAGGCCTAGATTCCATGAGACGTTTGAAAAAAACATGCAGGGCTTGACATGAACCTGTTTATCCACTTGTCCATCAGACAAGGAGGTGACTTAAAAAGTTGTGTTGTTTGATGCAAGAAGCCCTTTTACAACATAAAATGCCTTAGTATTCCCATGCTGTTATTAGAGAGAAACAGACAAATGATTCTACCCTCTGCCAATTGGCTTATTCAAGACCGTCTCAAAATACAACACTGCCCCTTTAAGACATAAAAAAAAGCTCTTTACCTGACTCGCTTTTCAAAGATGGCTAGAAATACACAGGTTTTGTGCTTTGTAGGAAGCTACCACGCCCCCACTGTTGACTAGAAATGAGCTATAACTGGGCTAATAACTCGCTAACTAGCAAAGAATATGAAATGTGCACAGGTAGCTATCCTCTTTGATATCAAAACAAGCACATCCAAATGCAGTCCACCTCAAAGTGAATGGCACAGATCCATATATGGCGATGGCTATTTGCATATAAGTCTACTGCAGCTCTGACTGGTGTAAGGGCCGTGTCGTGCCTATCAAGGCAAAAGAATCCTACCTCAATGCGCTTTGCCTACAAGAAAATCTCTCGCACAGTTAGTTTTGCACATCAAGTCTTGCTTAGTTCGTTTTGTCTCGGTAATGTTACATTGAAAGGGGCTAATATTGCGTTGATTCGAGCACATTTCCCACAGTGGAGGGAGACGTTGATAGTGTTAACTAACAGGGAAAACTCTAGAACGTTGAGTGAAGTTCAAGCCGGTGCTTCTCGGCGCAGGTTGCTGTTTCTTTCTGCGCGGCTGGCCGAGGGGACATTGCCTCAGACTGCTCTTTGGGCCACATTAGATTACTATGGAGAACTCTGCACCACTCTCACCTTTGAAATCACCTAACGAGGAAGAGGAAAGTGGAGGAAAGTGGAGGCGAGGAGGAAGTACTGTAGAGAGGGAGAGTAAAAGAAAGAAGGGAGTAGAGTGGAAACAAAGGAAAGCGGAGAGGAGGAGGTAGAGAGGGAAACAGAGGTGGGATGGAGCAGGAACATAGAGCAGCAGGGTAACACTAATGGTCGATGACAAGTTAGCATGACGGCTAGACTAGCACAGGTGCTAGAACTGCTGAAAAATGAAGTAGTCAGCTGGACAATGCAGGAGAGAGAGAGAGAGAGAGAGAGAGAGGGAGGGAGAGAGGAAAAGAGAAGAGACGTATGTACACTCTCTTTACAGTACTAGAATGCACTACCCGACATACCATATTTGATTCGATTTTTTTACACCAATGGAGGGATTTTAAGTGTAAATGGAAAAGTTGAGGAAGTGAAAGAGGGATAGAACATGAAGGGGAAGGATACAGGTCGAGGAGAAGAAGAAGAGGAGGTAGAGAAGGAGATGAGGCAAGAGAACTGTCCGGGAGTGGTTGTGTGTGATCACTGTTCCAATGTTGACAGTGTTTTGATGTGGACCTACACAGAACGTTCATGTAAAAGGCAAATAAAAGTTGACCTTGAACATGAGTCAAGAAGGTCTTGGGCCACTTAATTCTGCATAGGCCTAATTTCAAGAAACAAGGAGTACACAATATGTCATGATGACAAACACACACAAACATGCATAGCCTGAGGTTTGAATTAATTTTGACTTTCTGCGATTTGATCAATGCACCTCTGGATCCCCTCAGAGCATTGCCTTGTTTTTGTCTTGTCTTCCAATGTTTCAAGCAGACACGGGGGGGGGGTACCACACCCATTGTCGTTAGTCATCCATAGTGTCTCCTTTAGTGTCCTTTCTGACACACAGACACACAGGTACCTGTTTTAGGGTGACTCTTTATGTCTGAGTGCTTATTTGGCCAGTTGAGTCAGTCCGCTGAGGATGGTGGGATGTGGGATGGTGGGATTTGGCTCCAGCGAAAATAATTCTGCCCAGTAACAATAGTCTTAAAACATATCCTCCTCTCTTTCCTTCCTCATCCCTTTCTCCTTCCTCCTCTCCATCCTCTCTCTCTTCGTTCATGACTGGATGTGGTGGAAACCAGATGGAACTAGTTTCCCCATCCCAGCGCTGTCAGAGCAATGATGGAATAAAATCCAAGTTGTGTTTTTCACATGCTTCTTAAACAACAGGTGTAGTCTAACAGTGAAATGCTTACGGGCCCTTCCGAAACAATGCGGAGAGAAAAATAGAAAAAATAGAGAGGTCATAATAGAGAGGAATGAATACACAATGAGTAACGATAACTTGGCTATATACAGTACACAGAGTACCAGTACTGAATCGATGTGCAGGGGTACGAGGTAATAATGTTTTATTTTATATATTAAAACTCTCACTCCCTGACCTTGCTTCCCGACTCTCAGCGCACATCGTTACTGGCCCTGTGTTGAGGGTCAGCGTGGTGGATGTGTTCTTGCCTACCATCACCACCTGGGGGCGACCCATCAGGAAGTCCAGGATCCAGTGGCAGAGGGAGGTGTTCAGTTCCAGACTCCTGAGCTTAGTGATGAGCTTGGAGGTTACTATGGAATTGAATGCTGAGCTGTAGTCAATGAACCGCATTCTCATATCGGTGTTTGTGTTATCCAGGTGGGCGAGGGCAGTGCGGAGTACAATAGAGATTGCGTCATCGGTGGATCTGCTGGGGTGGTATGCAAACTGGAGTTGGTCCAGGGTGTCTGAGATGATGGTGTTGATGTGAGCCATGACCAGCCTTTCAAATAATTGAATGGTTACAGTGAGTGTTATGGGGCGATAATCATTTAGACAGGTTACCTTGGCGTTCTTGGGCACAGGGACTATGGTGCTACATATGGTGGTATTACAGACAGAGTCAGGGAGAGGATGAAAATGTCAGTAAAGACACTTGCCAGCTAATCAGTGCATGCTCTGGGTATGCGTCCTGGTAATCCATCTGGCCCCGCGGCCTTGTGAATGTTAACCTGTTTAAAGGTCTTACTCACATCGGCTACGGAGAGCAAGATCACACAGTCGTCCGGAACAGCTGGTGCTTTCATGCATGGTTCAGGGGAGGGAAAGAAGGGAAAATGGAAAGAAGGTAGGAAAGATGGATGGGTCTGTGAGGACACTGACTGTCAGGCCTCAGTGACTCAATGTACTGTGGTTCAGCAGGCTTATAGTACCTGCACTGGGACTGTCTGAGCTGAGAGAGAGAGAGAGAGAGAGAGAGAGAGAGAGAGAGAGAGAGAGAGAGAGAGAGAGAGAGAGAGAGAGAGAGAGAGAGAGAGAGAGAGAGAGAGAGAGAGAGAGAGAGAGAGAGAGAGAGAGAGAGAGAGAGAGAGAGAGAGAGAGAGAGAGAGAGAGAGAGAGAGAGAGAGAGAGAGAGAGAGAGAGAGAGAGAGAGAGAGAGAGAGAGAGAGAGAGAGAGAGAGAGAGAGAGAGAGAGATGTGTGTTTCCCTACATTATCAGTACCAGAATGTCCTGACAAGGAACATTTTGAAAAGTCAGGAATTTTTTCATTTCATGAATTTGTTAAAATGCTATTTTAGGCTTAAAGCTTAGGTTTAGGGTTTGGGGTTAAGGTTTAGTGTTAGGTTCAGGGAAAATAGGAAATTGAATGGGAATAATTATTTACTCCCCAAAAAGTCCTGAAAATTCACATAAAAAAGCTGTGTGTACGTGTTAGCATGCGTACATGCACCCAAATATCGGTGTGTCTTCATAGTGATTATCAACTTCAAAGGAAGGGTTAGACAGGCTAGCTTCGGGTTACTGCTGTCATAGCAACACAAAACAAACAGAAAGGAAAATATAACGGATTCTCATCATGACAGCTTCATCTCTTTCTCTTTCTCAGTCCTTGTTGAACGGAGGATAGGCGAGAGGGATCTAGATCAGAGAATGAGGGAGGGAGGAGGCAGGTGGAGAGATACACACTGTCCCCTGTCTGTCCTGTCTGACCCTCATAAACTTCTCCCTCTAGCTCTCCTTTTTCTTCCCTTACCTCGCTCATCCCACTCACTTCTGTCTCTCTATTCCATTCTATCTATCTATTCATCCTTCCCCGTTCTCTCTCCCTCTGATCTCTCTTTCCCTTTGCTCTATCCCTCTCTCTCCCTTTCTCTCTCTCGCTCAATATCTCTTTCTTTCTCTCTCCCTTTCTCTCTCTCTCAATATCTCTCTCTCTCTCTCCATCTCTCTGTCTCTCTCCTTCCCGTTCTCTCTCAGCATAGGGCGGATGTACCTCGAAGCCAAGTCCTTTTTGAGCCAGCTTGACAGATCCAGCTAAATATTTAACCGCTGGACAGAAACGATGGTACAGAGAGCAGACACACATGCACACCCACACGGCAGCATTCAAGCACACACAGAGACCTGCACGCACGCATGCACATGATTATACAACATATACACACACAGGAGATCCACATACACACATAAAGAGTGAGTGAGTGTACCGGTATGTGTGTGTCTTAAGGTTTCAGTTATCAGCCTTTGTTTGCAAGGCCAAGGTTTTTGTGTGACAGACAGGAAATCAGTGAAATTATCAAAACACCACAACCACAGAGTGGAAGAGAGCTCCTTCCGTACACTAAAAATCCATATCAAGAGAGTCCTCAAAAAACACACACAATACCGGTGAGATCAAACAATTATTCATTAATATAATGTTGTGATGAGAAGGTCCAAAAGGCTTCCCACTGTCTGCCTTCCTCTCGCTCTTTTCTTCTTTTAATTACGTGATGTCTTGTCTCATGTGTTCTGTATTTCTTTGGTCAGCACGCAGCATTCAGCACATGTGCGAGTGCAGCTGACGAGTGTGCTTTCAACTCTGTGTATGTGTACAGTGCATTCGGGAAGTACTCAGACCACTTGACTTTTTCCACATTTTGTTACGTTACAGACTTATTCTAAAATGGATGAAATAACTTTTTTTCCCTCATCAATCTACACACAATACCCCATAATGACAAAGCAAAAACTGTTTTTTGAAATTGTGGCAGCGTTATCGAAACAAAAAAATGAAATACCTTATTTACAGTTGAAGTCGGAGGTTTACATACACTTAGGTTGGAGTCATTAAAACTCATTTTTCAACCACTCAACAAATTTCTTGCTAACAAACTATAGTTTTGGCAAGTCGGTTAGGACATCTACTTTGTGCATGACACAAGTCATTTTTCCAACAATTGTTTACAGACAGATTATTTCACTTATAATTCACTGTATCACAATTCCAGTGGGTCAGAAGTTTACATACACTAAGTTGACTGTGCCTTTAAACAGTTTTGAAAATTTCAGAACATGATGTCATGTCTTCAGAAGCTTCTGATAGGCTAATTGTCATCATTTGAGTCAATTGGAGGTGTATCTGTGGATATATTTCAAGGTCTACCTTCAAACTCAGTGCCTCTTTGCTTGACATCATGGGAAAATCGAAGAAATCAGCCAAGACCTCCACAAGTCTGGTTCATCCTTGGGAGCAATTTCCAAACGTCTGAAGGTACCACGTTCATCTGTACAAACAATAATACGCAAGTATAAACACCATGGAACCATGCAGCCATCATACCGCTCAGGAAGGAGACGCGTTCTGTCTCCTAGAGATGAACGTACTTTGGTGTGAAAAGTGCAAATCAATCCCAGAACAACAGCAAAGGACTTTGTGAAGATGCCAAAGGAAACAGGTACAAAACTATCGACATAATCTGAAAGACCGCTCAGCAATGAAGAAGCCACTGATCCAATACCGCCATAAAAAAGCCAGACTACGGTTTGCAACTGCACATGGGAAAAAATATCACACTTTTGGAGAAATGTCCTCTGGTCTGATGAAACAAAAATAGAACTGTTTGGCCATAATGACCATTGTTATGTTTAGAGGAAAAAGGGGGTGGCCTGCAAGCTGAAGAACACCATCCCAACCGTGAAGCACAGGGGTGGCAGCATCATGTTGTGGGGGTGCTTTGCTGCAGGAGGGACTGGTGCACTTCACAAAATAGATGGCATCACAAGGGAGAAAAATGTGGTGGATATATTGAAGCAACATCTCAAGACATCAGTCAGGAAGTTAAAGCTCAAGCATACCTTCAAAGTTGTGGCAAAATGGCTTAGGGACAACACAGTCAAGGTATTGGAGTGGCCATCACAAAGCCCTGACCTCAATCCTATAGAAAATTTGTGGGCAGACCTGAAAAGGCGTGTGCGAGCAAGGAGGCCTACAAACCTGTCTCAGTTACACCAGCTCTGTCAGGAGTAATGGGCCAGAATTGACCAAACTTATTGTGGGAAGCTTGTGGAACGCTACCCAAAACGTTTGACCCAAGTGAATCAATTTAAAGGCAATGCTACCAAATACTAATTGAGTGTTTGTAAACTTCTGACCAACTGGGAATGTGATGAAAGAAATAAAAGCTGAAATAAATCATTCTCTCTACTATTATTCTGACATTTCACATTCTTAAAAAAAGTGGTGATCCTAACTGACCTAAGACAGGGACTTTTTTACCAGGATTAAAAGTCAGGAATTGTGAAAAACTCAGTTTAAATGTATTTGGCTAAGGTGTATGTAAACTTCCGACTTCAATTGTACATACAGTAAGTATTCAGACACTTTACTATGAGACTTGACATTGAGCTCAGGTGCATCCGGTTTTCATTAAACATCCTTGAGATGTTTCTACAACTTGATTGGAGTGCATCTGTGGTAAATTCAATTGATTGGACAATTGATTGGCCAATCATTTTCTATAATACAAATAGCCTGACTTTTCCGTGAGTAGTCTTCAATGGTTTTCAATTGTGGACTGTAACAGAGCAGGTAAATGTTTAACTGGAATGCAAAAATGAGCGTGTTCCATGTGCGTTATTCCAGAGGACGATTCACACAGGATTCGTTTTTCCAAACTGCCCCCAGTGTTGACTCCCATTTCTGAGTGTGTCTTCGCTATGAAAGACGTGAGTGTGTGTTCAGTCTTCGGTCTGTTGCGTGTAGAACAGCTCAGCCTACTGTTGATAGCCCCTACTTTAGTGAACCCGCGAGACATTGCAAGCCAAGAAATTACGAGATAGCCTATACATCTTCTGATTACCATACAGTAATTAGTGAAAAAGATATCAGAATTGGGCTGCCTGTCTTAAAACCACTTAAGGGTCAGACCCTTTTTTTTAAATTTTCGCCTAAAATGACATACCCAAATCTAACTGCCTGTTGCTCAGGACCTGAAGCAGGGATATGCATATTCTTGATACCATTTGAAAGAAAACACTTTGAATTTTGCGGAAATGTGAAATTAATGTAGGAGAATATAACACATTAGATCTGATAAAAGATAATACAAAGAAAAAAAACTACAATTTATTTTTTTAATATATTGTTTTCATCATCTTTGAAATGCAAGAGAAAGGCCACAATATACACTGCTCAAAAAAATAAAGGGAACACTTAAACAACACAATGTAACTCCAAGTCAATCACACTTCTGTGAAATCAAACTGTCCACTTATTAAGCAACACTGATTGACAATAAATTTCACATGCTGTTGTGCAAATGGAATAGACAAAAGGTGGAAATTATAGGCAATTAGTAAGACACCCCCAAAAAAGGAATGGTTCTGCAGGTGGTGACCACACACCACTTTTCAGTTCCTATGCTTCCTGGCTGATGTTTTGATCACTGTTGAATGCTGGCGGTGCTTTCACTCTAGTGGTAGCATGAGACGGAGTCTACAACCCACACAAGTGGCTCAGGTAGTGCAGTTCATCCAGGATGGCACATCAATGCGAGCTGTGGCAAAGAGGTTTGTTGTGTCTGTCAGCGTAGTGTCCAGAGCATGGAGGCGCTACCAGGAGACAGGCCAGTACATCAGGAGACGTGGAGGAGGCCGTAGGAGGGCAACAACCCAGCAGCAGGACCGCTACCTCCGCCTTTGTGCAAGGAGGTGCACTGCCAAAGCCCTGCAAAATGACCTCCAGCAGGCCACAAATGTGCATGTGTCAGCATATGGTCTCACAAGGGGTCTGAGGATCTCATCTCGGTACCTAATGGCAGTCAGGCTACCTCTGGCGAGCACATGGAGGGCTGTGCGGCCCCACAAAGAAATGCCACCCCACACCATGACTGACCCACCGCCAAACCGGTCATGCTGGAGGATGTTGCAGGCAGCAGAACGTTCTCCACGGCGTCTCCAGACTCTGTCACGCCTGTCACATGTGCTCATGTGCTCAGTGTGAACCTGCTTTCATCTGTGAAGAGCACAGGGCGCCAGTGGCGAATTTGCCAATCTTGGTGTTCTCTGGCAAATGCCAAACGTCCTGCACGGTGTTGGGCTGTAAGCACAACCCCCACCTGTGGACGTCGGGCCCTCATACCACCCTCATGGAGTCTGTTTCTGACCGTTTGAGCAGACACATGCACATTTGTGGCCTGCTGGAGGTCATTTTGCAGGGCTCTGGCAGTGCACCTCCTTGCACAAAGGCGGAGGTAGCGGTCCTGCTGCTGGGTTGTTGCCCTCCTACGGCCTCCTCCACGTCTCCTGATGTACTGGCCTGTCTCCTGGTAGCA